>NC_080042.1:63424876-63509011 GCF_012489685.1 Lotus japonicus
GATACTCCACTGAGGCGTGAGACCTTGTGGAAAGCATGGATCTTCACTGAGGCGTGAGACCTCGTGAACAGCATGATACTTCATTGAAGCGTGAGACTTCGTGCAAGTGTGTAAATTCACTGAGGCGTGAGACCTTGTGAAAGCATAAAACTTCACTGAAGCGTGAGACTTTGTGAATGTGTGAGACTCCACAGAAGCGTGAGACTTCGTGAGAGCATTGATGACTCGAAGAGTTGTCGTGAGTGGTTGCACTCTTTTGTTTTGATTAATTGTATTTTGTCGCAGAATCGACATTTACCTTAGGGTATTCTTTTAGAGACTTTAAGTTAATCTAGAACACGTGGCGACGTGTCGGGTGAGGTCGGAGACGTTGTTTGGCTAATCACTTGCATTCATGCACTCATTTTGAGGTTAATACACGGCGTGATACCGGACCTCGGTGGATTCCAAAATGGTCATAAGACCCGGATTTCCATATTTAGGACACTACGGTGGTCCTCAGTAGCAGACGGAATGGCAGGACCTACGGGTTCACTGCTGATCTGACTACTTTTGTGTGGTGTAAGAGACACGCGAGCAGGAAGGTACCCACCGTGGCTGGTGTTAGGGCCGTCTCGTTGATGTCCATCCTTCTTCCGGAATGCATTTTGTTACCCAGCATTGCATTTCATGCAACATACATGCTAACTTAGTTGCTGAGTGTGATTGGTAACTGTTTATCCTATTTTTGAGGCATGCTACTTGTTTTTATGGCTCTTTATATTTATTGTGATACATGCAACCCTAGGAAGCTATCCCAAAACTTATAAGCCTGAGAGGCTAGTATTTATTATCCTATAATTATATCTGGCTTTATTAATTATATAATTCTTTGGAGTTGACCCTCGCGTCTGCTGTGTGTGTTTGGGCGGACTACGCCATTTGTCAGATGAGTATGGGGGATTGGTTTACCATGGTCAGCCCGTCAGGGGGGACCAGGTACGAGATGCTTGACCAAGACGACCCAGGTGCATGGGTGGTCGATCCCGAGGGCCACCGTGCGACCTACACCGGTCGGATCATGGAGGACCGTGTCGATCGATTCGGACGCTTGACGGAGGGAGTGATGAGGAGGCACATAGTGAGCTTCAACCTGCCTCCAGGAGTACACTGTGGACCCGGCTTGGGAGTACCTCCACCGCCACCATCTCCTTCAGATGATGAGGACCCTTCTGAGGAGTTGCCAGTAGGTGGGGCTTCGACGGAGTCTAGTCCGTCTACTGCTGCTGCTGTCGTTGCGGATCTCGTTCCGGGCCCCGAGCCCGAGAGTCCAGTGCGGGAGCGCATTAGGGTGGACAGAGAGGGCAGTGTTGAGTACGTCGACCTAGTCGTCCTGGATGCAGATTCGGATGACGACCGCGCTAGCGTGTAGGATCGAGTGCTAGTGTGGGCTCCTCGGGTAGGGATAGTGTAGGAGTAGTGTCGATGCTCTGACCGTCATGTTTCCGTTTTTTTTGGACAGGGTAGTTTTCCTACCGGTAGCTTTTGTGTGGTTTTCCCATGGAGATCACAGAGAGCTGGTTGGATTTAGGGGGTCTTTTCTTAGGCCGCTGGGCCAACTTGCTCTCAGTTTTTGTAGGTTAGTGTTGCGGACACAGTATCTTTACCTTGGACTGTACATATTGCCTTCGGGCGTTACTCTTTTCTGTCACCCGTCACTGGAGGTTACTCGTGACGTGGTAGTATCTAACGAGGCATGTATATATAGTTGTATAGTAGTTCCTTTTATCTTTTGTTGGGGAGTCTTATTGCTTTCTGTCTTTAGTTATATTGTCGAAAAAAAATAATTCACGTTTTTCCGCTTAAAGTATTTTCTTTTGGTTACTAAAGTGACGCCACCGAAATCGGGGTGTTACATTTGTGGTATCAGAGCTTAGTCGAGTCTTTCGGGAGTCTTTGGGGAATAGGTCTTCTGTGCTAGGTTGTGTGACTCTGCGAAGAGTAAAAATTGATTGTCTGCCAAGCGATTTTCCGCTTAGAATTGTTTGAAGTTATTGCTTAATCATATTGTATAGTTATTTTGGATGCTATCTTATGATGAGCACTAACTGTTTGTTAATTTAGCAGAACATGGTGAACGCTAACCAACTAGCTGAGATGATGGCCACTATGGCCCAAGCTGTGACTGCACAGGCAAACGATAATGCTATGAGGCGTGCTGCTGAGGAGGCACGTGATCAGCACCAACGCCAGAGGGAAGTGACAATGGATCAGAACAGAGGCCTGAATGATTTTAGGAGACAGGATCCACCTAAGTTCTCGGGGGGTACGGACCCGGACAAAGCGGATCTCTGGATCCAGGAGATTGAAAAGATCTTCGGTGTATTGCAGACTGCTGAGGGGGCCAAGGTGGGAATGGCAACCTTTCTACTGTTGGGTGATGCTGAGTACTGGTGGAGAGGCGCCAGAGGAATGATGGAAGCAAACAACCTGGAAGTGAACTGGACTTCGTTTCGTGCTGCTTTTCTGGAAAAGTATTTTCCAGATAGTGCGCGGGACGAGCGTGAGTCGCAATTCCTGACACTTCGTCAGGGTAGCATGTCCATCCCGGAATATGCTGCCAAGCTGGAATCGTTGGCCAAGCACTTTCGATTCTTCCGCAATGGGGTCGATGAACCCTACATGTGCAAGCGCTTTGTGAATGGGCTGAGGCCCGATATTGAAGACTCGGTGAAACCGTTGGGGATCACTCGTTTTCAGACCTTGGTTGAGAAAGCCACTGAGGTGGAGATAATGAAGAACAGGAGACTGAACCGTGTTGGGACAGGAGGGCCGATGAGGTCGGGCTCTCAAAATTTTCAAGGCAGAGGGAGATTTCAGAGTAGGAAGCCGTATCAACGTCCTGCAGGTAGAGGAATTGCTTCAGGATCTTATAGGCCCATGGTGGGTACTGCTGGAGGTTCTGGAGGTCAGACTGTGAACAGGGAGATGACCTGTTACAGATGTGGGCAGCCTGGGCACTATGCCAATGCTTGTACTGACATGAGGCCCAAATGCTTTAACTGTAACAAGTTGGGGCATACTGCTGCTCAATGCAGAGCACCTAAGACCGAACCAGCTGTAAACACTGCTCGTGGGAAGCGTCCTGCTGCCAAGGCAAGAGTCTACACCATGGATGGTGAAGAAGCTGAAGATGTTGATGGTCTGATCAGGGGAGATTGCGAGATTGACGGTAATCTCCTAACTGTACTTTTTGATTCCGGAGCAACGCACTCTTTTATCTCTAGGGAATGTGCTACTAGATTAAAACTTCCCGTTACTGCTTTGAGTTTCGATCTTATAGTTACCACACCTGCCAAAACTCTGCTTGCCAATACTGCATGCATGTATTGCCCAGTAACCTATAGGGATAAAGTTTACCATGCTAACCTAGTGTGCCTAACTCTCAAGAACCTAGATGTTATCCTAGGGATGGACTGGTTGTCTCACTACCATTGTCTTCTGGACTGTAGCCGAAAGAGAGTGGTATTTCCTGACTCGGACCTTTCCGAGTATCTATCCGCCAATCATATTAATGTCTCTCTGAATGAAGGATCTCAAGAGTATTCAGTTTTGTTGAGCTTGGAGAGTAAAGGAAATTCGGAAGTGAGTAATATTCCAGTTGTGAGGGACTTCGCGGATGTTTTTCCTGTCGATGTACCTGGTTTGCCGCCTGTACGCGACATTGAGTTTGCTATTGACATCGTACCGGGAACAGGACCGATTTCGATTGCACCATATCGGATGGCACCTGCGGAATTGGTGGAGTTGAAGTCTCAACTTGAGGATCTTCTGTCGAAAGGATTCATCCGACCAAGCGTTTCACCTTGGGGAGCACCCGTCTTATTGGTGAAGAAGAAGGATGGGAAATCTAGACTTTGTGTCGACTATCGACAACTGAACAAAGTAACCGTCAAGAATAGGTATCCGCTACCCAGAATTGATGATTTGATGGATCAACTACGAGGAGCTGCGATATTCTCAAAGATAGACCTGAAGTCGGGTTACCATCAAATTAGAGTAAAGACTGAGGATATCCAGAAGACGGCATTCCGGACTCGTTATGGACACTATGAGTATCTAGTGATGCCATTTGGGGTGACAAACGCACCTGCTATCTTCATGGATTACATGAACAGGACATTCCATCCGTTCTTGGATCGATTCGTCGTGGTGTTTATCGACGACATTCTGATCTACTCAAAGAACGCTGAAGATCATGAAGGGCACTTGCGTCAGGTTTTACAAGTGTTGAGAGAGACAAAGTTGTACGCCAACCCTTCTAAGTGTGAATTTTGGCTCGAAGAGGTAAAATTCTTGGGCCATGTGATCTCTAAAGAAGGTATAGCTGTGGATCCAGCAAAGGTAGAGACGGTGTTGTCATGGGAACGGCCAAAGACCGTGACTGAGATCAGGAGTTTTGTCGGTTTGGCGGGGTACTATCGTCGCTTCATTGAGAATTTCGCCAAGATCGTTGGACCCTTGACTCAACTTACGAGAAAGGATCAACCTTTTGCATGGACCGAAGCGTGCGAAACTAGCTTTCAGACAATGAAGGAACGTTTGACGACGTCACCTGTACTCGTCTTACCGCAACCAGAGGAACCGTATGAAGTGTACTGTGATGCTTCGCATCAAGGTTTGGGATGTGTGCTGATGCAGCATCGGAAAGTGGTGGCTTATGCTTCACGACAACTGAAGACTCATGAGAAGAACTATCCGACTCATGACTTGGAACTTGCTGCCATTGTGTTTTCGTTGAAGATCTGGAGACATCACTTATATGGATGCAATTTCACCATATTTAGCGATCACAAGAGCTTGAAGTACTTGTTTGACCAGAAGGAGTTGAACATGAGACAACGACGTTGGATGGAGTTTCTCAAGGATTACGATTTTACCTTACAGTACCATCCTGGAAAAGCTAATGTTGTTGCTGATGCATTGAGCAGGAAAATGCATATCTCGTCAATGATGGTGAAGGAGCTACAACTGCTGGAACAATTCCGAGATTTGAGTTTGGACGTAAGAGTATCCGAGGGAGAACTGAGGTTCGGGATGATCAGGATTACCAATGGATTGATGGAAGAAATCCGAGACCAACAGTTACAAGATGAATTTTTACTCGGAAAAAGGAATTTGGTAATTCAGGGTAAGGACCCGGAATTCAAGGTAGGAAGTGACAATATCCTACGATGTAAGGGTAGAGTTTGCGTACCCAACAACCCTGACCTAAGGAGGTTGATACTGGACGAAGGTCACAAAAGTAAGCTGAGTATTCACCCTGGAATGAAAAAGATGCACCAGGACTTGAAGGTGAATTTTTGGTGGCCAGGAATGAAAAGACAAGTGGCAGAATACGTAGCTGCATGTTTGACCTGTCAAAAGGCGAAGGTGGAACATCAGAAATCTGCGGGTATGCTACAAAGCTTGGATGTACCTCAATGGAAATGGGATAGCATATCGATGGATTTTGTCGTGGCATTACCAAGAACTCAAAGAGGATATGACTCGATTTGGGTAATCGTGGATCGACTGACTAAGTCGGCTCATTTCATACCTGTGAGAACTACGTACAACGTGGATAAGCTATCAGAGATTTATATATCTGAGATTGTGCGACTTCATGGAGTGCCAACAAGTATCGTTTCCGATAGAGACCCGAAGTTTACTTCACATCTGTGGGGAGCTCTTCATGAGGCTTTGGGAACGAGGCTGAGATTAAGCTCTGCTTATCATCCACAGACTGATGGGCAAACTGAGAGAACTATCCAAACATTGGAGGATTTGCTACGAGCTTGCGTGTTAGACAATAAGGGCAGTTGGGACACCCTATTGCCACTGATTGAATTCACATATAACAACAGTTTCCATACGACCATAGGTATGGCACCGTATGAGGCATTGTATGGCCGCAAGTGTAGAACACCTTTATGTTGGTATCAGGATGGAGAGAATTTGTTAGTAGGACCGGAACTTCTGCAACAGACAACTGAGAAGATTAAACAGATCAGGGAAAAGATGAAGGCTTCTCAGAGTAGACAGAAGAGCTATGCAGATCAAAGGCGCAGAACCCTGGAATTCGAAGAAGGAGATCATGTGTTCCTGCGAGTTACCCAGACTACAGGAGTTGGTCGAGCAATCAAGTCAAGAAAGCTGACGCCAAAGTTCATTGGACCTTATCAGATTACTCGTCGTGTAGGACCGGTAGCTTACCAGATCGCACTACCGCCTTTTCTATCAAACGTTCACGATGTATTCCATGTGTCACAACTGCGGAAGTATATTGCTGATCCGACGCACGTCATCGAGCTGGATGACATTGAGTTGAAGGATAACTTGTCTTTCGAGACACCGCCAATCAGCATTGGTGACACAAGGGTAAAGCAGTTGAGGGGTAAAGAGATCGAGTTAGTGAAGGTTATTTGGAACAAGGACACCGGCGATGCAACGTGGGAGCTGAAGGAAAAGATCAAGGAACAGTATCCAGAACTTTTTACTGACCCTTAAGTTTCGAGGTCGAAACTTTCTTTTTGGAGGGTAGTAATGTAAGGCCCAAGTTTTAACGTTTTGGATAAGTGAATAAAATAAATAAGTTATTTGATTAAGATAAATTTGGGAAGGAAAGAGGTTCAGGAAAAGTCCAAGAATGTATCGAAAAACCGAAAGAGTTATAGCACGACTAACATACGCTTAATCCTAGGTCAAAGGTATTAGTGAATAGTTAATTTACGTTTTAGGACACGATGGAAACTAATTCCAAAAATCCTCAGAGAAATGTTAGAACTTCTCTTTTCCGTCCTTAAACAACCATTTCGATGCGAAATCCTGGAAAGTACGAACGTCAAATTTCAATTCTCGGAAGTTTGCCGAAACGGAATCCCTGATAGTTCGAAAAACCTAAGATCGACAGACGATGAAGACTTTTTCTATCCGGAAACTCAAAAGAAGATTCCACCCGCGTTCTCCTACTTCTCTCATCATTCCTAATCTTTCTTCAGAAGGAAGTTTTCTCATCCGACGATCACTGCAAAAAGTAGTTTTTCGGGATAAACCGACTTACACCGACTTATGCCGATTTTGGATCTTTTGGTTTAATTCCAAGAATCCTATTTTGAGTTCTGGAATTCTATCGCCAGAACCTATCTTAGAATGCGCAGAGGAACGCGCAGGAAAAATCGGAATCGCAAAAAAATCATTTTTCCGTTTTTTCCAAAACCTATAAATAGTTGAAAAATTAGATTTTTTTTCACAAAACCCATTTTCCCCACCCCTCCAAAACCGCGAGTTCCTAGAGAGAGAGAGAGATCCGGATCTTCGTCGTTTCTTGCCCGTTTGCTCCACCGTTCGTCACTAATCGAAGACCTCGAGGTAGGTAATCTATACTCTCCTTCGAATCGTCGTTTCTGTCCATTTCTCCTGCGACTTTCTGAGTTCAAAATTTTGAGGTTTTTGAAAAACTGTTCAAATCAGCTGATTTCAGCGTCTAAACTTCTTCCCTGCATGCTCCTGAGCGTGTTCTGCGGATTAGATTTTGTCAAATGTCGACGAAATGCCGCCGGGATCAATTTCTACCCTAAATACCCATTTTTCGCCAAAGTCGCAACCTTTACGCTCTAATCTATCGACTTGGCTTAGTGCTAGTAGGATTTGTCGTCATAAACGTCGTTGTGGACGTCCCCATCCAATTTGTTTTTCAAAAATCCAATTTTGAAATTCTGAGCTAAAAATAATGACCAAACTACCCCTATATCAGTTTTCGATCCGAAAATTTTTCCGAGCCTAGAACCGTCTTAGTTACGGCTTATGTTAACCTAGGAACCAAGTTTGATCGAAGAAAAATCGACCCTCCCAATTAAGGAAAGTGGCCGAGAGCTATATCAAGGGGGGAGGAGAATCCGATTTTTCGAAAACTTGTCTTAACGCGTTAGATTGTCGTACCACGGAGGTAGTAGTGTACTGTGTAACCCTAGGACTTTTTGATTGCTGAGTTTCTGACTCTTGGTGTTGATTTCTGTGATTTTTGCTTAAGGTTCGTTTGAGGAGATTCCAAGAAACCAAGGAGAAGAGCTTGAAGAACATTTGGAGGAGGAAGCTGGAAGACCCACCGGTGAGGGCTACTCTCTGAATTACTAGATAATGCTTTAGGTGTCGATGAAATTCGACTTGATTTATGTGTTATGCACCTAATTGCTAAATGTCTGAAATGATTTCTGAGGCTTCGGCCGAACTTGTTGAGTACTTGATGCCATGATATTGTGTGCTAAATGATTCACATGCTATGTGCTACATGGTTAACTTAGGATGTGTTGGAATATGCTGTTTATGTCTTTTGGTTGAGCTGTTTCAATGATGCTATTACACTTGTACCTGAGATTCTGAAAAGTGAGGATTGCGGGCAGGTCATGCCGAATTTTTATGAGATTTTGAGAGAGTTTTAAAAAGGACGAACGGAGTTCGGACCTTGTCATGCTCCAATGGATCGAGACCTTCTCAGGGAATTACTTGGGTTTATGGGAACATTGAACTCATAGGGAATACGATAAGACTAAAAAGAGCTATTTTTATAAAGAAATTCATAAGATATTAAACAACCTCTAAACCTTTAAATAAAGATAACAATCTCGGATGCAAGCTTTGGATTGAAGTTTAGTTTTGGAAAGTGAGAAGTGTCGTCGGATCCAAGTGTTGGGAAGATTTCGAGTTTTGGGTATGTTGATACTCATTCGCTCTGGGAGCAGTTTGTTTAGCCATCCAAGGGATGAGCCGAGAAGCTTCACGGAGGTGTGAGACCTTGTGAATGCGTGATACTCCACTGAGGCGTGAGACCTTGTGGAAAGCATGGATCTTCACTGAGGCGTGAGACCTCGTGAACAGCATGATACTTCATTGAAGCGTGAGACTTCGTGCAAGTGTGTAAATTCACTGAGGCGTGAGACCTTGTGAAAGCATAAAACTTCACTGAAGCGTGAGACTTTGTGAATGTGTGAGACTCCACAGAAGCGTGAGACTTCGTGAGAGCATTGATGACTCGAAGAGTTGTCGTGAGTGGTTGCACTCTTTTGTTTATGATTAATTGTATTTTGTCGCAGAATCGACATTTACCTTAGGGTATTCTTTTAGAGACTTTAAGTTAATCTAGAACACGTGGCGACGTGTCGGGTGAGGTCGGAGACGTTGTTTGGCTAATCACTTGCATTCATGCACTCATTTTGAGGTTAATACACGGCGTGATACCGGACCTCGGTGGATTCCAAAATGGTCATAAGACCCGGATTTCCATATTTAGGACACTACGGTGGTCCTCAGTAGCAGACGGAATGGCAGACCTACGGGTTCACTGCTGATCTGACTACTTTTGTGTGGTGTAAGAGACACGCGAGCAGGAAGGTACCCACCGTGGCTGGTGTTAGGGCCGTCTCGTTGATGTCCATCCTTCTTCCGGAATGCATTTTGTTACCCAGCATTGCATTTCATGCAACATACATGCTAACTTAGTTGCTGAGTGTGATTGGTAACTGTTTATCCTATTTTTGAGGCATGCTACTTGTTTTTATGGCTCTTTATATTTATTGTGATACATGCAACCCTAGGAAGCTATCCCAAAACTTATAAGCCTGAGAGGCTAGTATTTATTATCCTATAATTATATCTGACTTTATTAATTATATAATTCTTTGGAGTTGACCCTCGCGTCTGCTGTGTGTGTTTGGGCGGACTACGCCATTTGTCAGATGAGTATGGGGGATTGGTTTACCATGGTCAGCCCGTCAGGGGGGACCAGGTACGAGATGCTTGACCAAGACGACCCAGGTGCATGGGTGGTCGATCCCGAGGGCCACCGTGCGACCTACACCGGTCGGATCATGGAGGACCGTGTCGATCGATTCGGACGCTTGACGGAGGGAGTGATGAGGAGGCACATAGTGAGCTTCAACCTGCCTCCAGGAGTACACTGTGGACCCGGCTTGGGAGTACCTCCACCGCCACCATCTCCTTCAGATGATGAGGACCCTTCTGAGGAGTTGCCAGTAGGTGGGGCTTCGACGGAGTCTAGTCCGTCTACTGCTGCTGCTGTCGTTGCGGATCTCGTTCCGGGCCCCGAGCCCGAGAGTCCAGTGCGGGAGCGCATTAGGGTGGACAGAGAGGGCAGTGTTGAGTACGTCGACCTAGTCGTCCTGGATGCAGATTCGGATGACGACCGCGCTAGCGTGTAGGATCGAGTGCTAGTGTGGGCTCCTCGGGTAGGGATAGTGTAGGAGTAGTGTCGATGCTCTGACCGTCATGTTTCCGTTTTTTTGGACAGGGTAGTTTTCCTACCGGTAGCTTTTGTGTGGTTTTCCCATGGAGATCACAGAGAGCTGGTTGGATTTAGGGGGTCTTTTCTTAGGCCGCTGGGCCAACTTGCTCTCAGTTTTTGTAGGTTAGTGTTGCGGACACAGTATCTTTACCTTGGACTGTACATATTGCCTTCGGGCGTTACTCTTTTCTGTCACCCGTCACTGGAGGTTACTCGTGACGTGGTAGTATCTAACGAGGCATGTATATATAGTTGTATAGTAGTTCCTTTTATCTTTTGTTGGGGAGTCTTATTGCTTTCTGTCTTTAGTTATATTGTCGAAAAAAAATAATTCACGTTTTTCCGCTTAAAGTATTTTCTTTTGGTTACTAAAGTGACGCCACCGAAATCGGGGTGTTACAGCAGCCACACCACCACCGTCATTGCTCTCCCCATGGTTGAGCACGCAAGCTGCCACCATGAAGCCACCTTGTTTCTCTGCTTCGTGAACCACCAACCATCACCACAAGCTTTCTTCTCCATGGCCACAAACGTGAACGCCACGACCACCACCTCATCACCATCACGCGAGCCACACCGCCACGCACCTCCTTCCACGCGAGTCACCACCTCCTCTGGTTCAAGGTCGCAAGCAACAGCCACCAACCGAGAGCACCATGGCGAGCTCCATGAACAAGAACAGAGGAAGCAGGACGTGAAAACAGAGCATAACGACGCGCCGACGTCGCAAACTTCGACCTTCGATTCCAGTGCCCTCAGACTCCCGTTCACAGCGAGGTTAGTACCGTTGGAACCCTTGCGACGTCCACAACAAAACCCATGTTCCGGATCGTTTCGTCGACCGCCGCCGCTGCCGCCTTCGGGAGCTTTTTCCGGTCAAATCCGGCGACCAATGTAAAAACAGAGTGCACCACGACGATCCTTGCCGCGAGGAGAACAATAGCCCTCAATCAATTTCAGTTTTGGACAACTTTTGTCGGTGAGCTCCGCCGACCTACAATTTGGCTTTCTGAGCAAACCGTCGACTTTTTTGGGAAACGGACAACGCCTTTGAGTTCCTGGCCTTGAAAGGATGAAGAAGCACTATCCCTTTGGTGTCTCTAGCGAAAGTTCCTCTGTCAACCACGCGAACCACAACTTTCTCCGGCGACTCTTCGCCGACAAGCTTTCAGAATTTGGATTTCGGTACGAATAACGGAAGCGCTTGGCGACGAAGCAAAAGGAAAAAAAGGCAGGCTCTAACCTGATGTTATGCATTTTTAATGACGAGGTTTGGGAAATGTTAGGCAGGCTCTAACCTGAGGTCTAAGCCATTGCCATTTTAGGATCGAGACCTTCTCGGGAATTATTTGGGTTTATTGAGATCTTTCGACTTATAGAGTTTTGAAACAAAAGGAACCAAAACTTGATTTGAAAATGTAATTCATAATACACTAATCAAAGATAGAACACTTTTAAATAATGATGATAATTTCTTGGAAAAGGCTTAGGATCTGAAACGAGTTTGGAAAACGGGAAGTGTCGGGGATCCTAGTGTTTTGACTAGGGTAGTCACTGAGTGTAGATGTCCCTCCTGATTTGTTAAGTGTTGGTTCGATCATCAAGAAGATGAGTCGTTGTGACGAGAAGTCACTGAATGCGAGCAACATTCTCTCTAATCGTTAAGCAGTTGTTTGGCCATCGAGATGGTGAGCCAGGGTAACTTGAAAGGTCACTCAGTGCGAGATGCATTCTTTTGCTCGTTGAGCAGTTTGGTTGGCCATCGAGACGGTGAGCCAGAGTGACTAGGAAAGTTACCAAGTGCGACTAACACTTCCTTGTTTACCTTAGGGTATTGTAGAGACAATGTACTCTAGCTAGACACGCGTACCTTGGTGAGGACGTTTCGTTGTTTGGCTAACCATATTGCATTCATGCATACATTTCTTGGAAAGTGTGCGGCTTTCCGAAGGACGATCTCAGATCGGACTTCATGGAAGCGAGATTCTTCACAGGAGCGAGATGCTTCATAAAAGCGAGATGCTTTAGCGGAGCGAGATGCTTGGCTCGTCCCATCCATCGAATGGTGACATTTTATCCGGATCATCTTTTGAGCATGACATTGCATTGGCACGCCATGCACCTAAATATATTTGTTGATGTGTCGAAGATCCAATTGTTATTTGTGATTTGATGTTGATAAACATCGTTATGTATCTTGATGATTGAGTTATTATTAGAGATGTGATAACATGTTATGTATATACCTTAGAGTATGCAACACAAAACTTATACGTATATATACAACATATACATATATACCCCTTATACTTCAAATATTGCTTGTAATATCTATTGTATTCTGTCAGTTGACCCTAGCGCCTTGACTTTGTTTGTATGTCTGTGTTTGGGCGGTCGGCCTGCTGCCAGACGTTCGACAGCTGGTTCGTGATGATTCGTCACTCGGGGAGGGCCAGGAGCGTAATGACCATTACTGAAGTTTCGACGTGGACCCGGACTGAATGCATGACTAGATGAGGGTCGATGATGGAAGTATAGGGTATGGGTGTTTAGAGCCTACTAAGGTTGGGTGTTAGTGTCATAGTTCTGATTGTCATTTCTCTTTTTGGGGCAGGGTAGGTCCCCGCCTATTAGCTTTTTGTGTGGTTCTCTTCCATGAGGATCACAGGGAGTTTGTCGGACGTAAGAGGTCTTTTGGAAGCCATTCTGGGCTAACTTACTTTCTTGGAGGACTGTATTTATAAAACTTGTGACTCTGGCTATCGGTCGCACTTGTTTGCCTGCGGGCACTACCTTCAGTTACTTGATGTTACTTTCCGTCACTTGAGGACACTCGTGACGATGTTTTTGGTTGCAGCAAGGGCTGTGCTTATATTGTATATTAGTCGTTATTAATCGCGTCTTGGGTGGTGTCTCTATCTTTAAAGTATCTTTATTTAAAAAAGGAAACAAACGAAAAAAAAAAAAAAAAAACTGTCTTTCCACTTTATTTTATTTTTGAGTTACTAAAGTGACACCCGGAAATCGGGGCGTTACATCAGTTCTCCTAACTGCATTGAAGTCCCTTGCAATACACCAGGGAAAATCAGCTCATCTCTGTTTCAGCTCTAGCAGCTCACCCCACAGGCTTCTTTTTTCAGCCAAGCCACATGGTGAGTACACATTAACAATGACACAATCCCTCCCTCTCCACGAACCTCGAAGTCCAATAAATCCTTCGCCAATAGAGTAATCCGCAAGGTTAAATACACTATTTTTCCAAATACAAAGTAAACCGCCAGCTCTATTCACAGCTGGCTCAGCCTTCCAACTTATATCAGTATCTCCCCAAATTGCTTCACAGATATACCTATTAGCAGTACCAAATTTAGTTTCCTGCAAAAGAAGCATTTCAGTGTCTTCCTCCTGGATCAATCTCCGTAAGGATCGCTTCTTTACCCTCCCCCCATGCCCCTGATATTGTCGCTTAGCATCTTCATTACTTACTTTTCGAGCACCCTTCCATATTTCTGATATTGATCTCAGAACAATTAGCCTCGTCTCTCCTTTCAAGGTCTTGTATTCTCCTTACTATGTCTTCATCTCTGCCAGGGAAATTTGCCCCCAGCTTCTTCCCTAGGGCCCAGAGTTTGGCAGCTTCAAACTCGTCATTTTTTAGCCAGAAAATTTTATTGCAGTTTCTAATTCCAGAATCAGTAACAGAATTGCAATAAGAGTGCGTAAGGTCACTAAAATCTTGCCTATAACTTACATTGCTAGAGCTGATAGTGTGCCTCTGACCCAAACTTTCAGAAACGTCCACCACCAGCAAATCCTTACTTCCTGCGTTGACCGGAAACCCACACTCTCCCCTTGAGTCTCCTAAGTCAGCGACTGCTTCACTCATCATGCCCCCTTCCGCGCTTTCTTCAACTGTCTCCATCAAGGAAGAAGGGGAGAAGTTCTGATTTTGGGTGCCTTTAGCATTTGACGCTGAAACAAGTTGATTTTCTCGAGGTAGAAGATGGGAAATAGGAGAAATGTCTTGTGTTTCTCCAACAGCAGCTGAGGTTTCTAAAAAGGGAATGGGGTTGAACTCAATTAGACCTATCTCTGGAAAAATTGGAAAAAAAGGCTTAATGAGGTCCACTTCGGAGCAATCCTTTTGGCCCAACTTAACTATGGGCCCAACTCCATTCACGGGTCCAGCAAGATTGAAATTCACCTCTCTTTGACACCCTTCCTTAACGTAGAGGGAGATAGTGAGCCGCTAGGGCTAGATGGCTTTCTCTTTCCTTGTGCATGTGCCTCTGAAATATCACGTTCCGCTATCTCACACTCGGCACGGCTAGCGAGGTCGTTTTGCTCCAAATTTTCCATCCTAGGTAATATTGGTCCTGTTTGGTCCCCTTGCGGGAGGAAAGTAAATGTATCAGAGACCCCTAAAGTTACTTCTGACAAGTTCTGCATACAACCCTTGTCTTCTTCTCTATTTATCCCACAGACACCGCCAATCTTCTGTAACCTTGGGTCAACTTCCTGAAAAGGGTTGAAACCCTTGGTCGTTGCACCCGCCAGAGCGTCTCCTGAGTGCGACTCGTCAGAGCTGGAAGAACCCATCTCTTCCCACTCCGACGACGAGGACAAGATCTCTTCCTCTGATCTATCAGAAAGGCAGTCGCAGCAAAGAGAGGGACTTTGAGGGGGCTCTTCCACAATTCTAATGGAGTAACCCTGACCATTCCAAGCCATCTTCCTGTGTTGGGCTATGAAGTCTGGGGAAGAGGTTTTTACCCTCAATCTAGCTACTGTTAAATTATTGAAGGAAGTGGTATCCTAATCCACATCCACCAGTTCTCCAATCCCCCCGATCATCTGTTGAAAGCAACTACTGGTCCATAGGTTGAGTGGGGCACCCTCACATCTCACCCACATCAATCTCGTCAAAGGAACAGTTTCGGATTCCAAGGGCTTACCTCTTCAAAGATTTCCTCCTTCCATGTCTTCATCTTCTGTATTGTGGTTGCCAGGTCAACGTCTTCCTCACCAGTTAGAAGCCCTAAGTTCCCTCCCATGTAGCGTACTTTTATAGTGTTAAAACCTTCCAGGAAAAAACTCTTTTCCATCACTTTAATCTTCTCCACTTCTTTCAGCCTTCCAACCAGGCTTCGGCGAAGCCACTCTTCTGTGATTCCTTCGAAGGAAAGATGCTCCACTCGTGAAGCTTTCATTACTCCCATTTTAGGTTTGAGCTTACCATGTGCAGTAAGTGAAGCTTTATCCCTGAAATTCTGCTTTGTTCCTTTGATCAGAACTTGCTTCAACGACAATTTAGCGGGGTTCCCCTCCACTCTACTCCCCGACGCTTCTTCCGCCCTAGGTAACACCTTTGCTTGTTTCTGCCCTGCACTCTCCTGAGGTACACTACTCCCCTGCTTCTCCTCCCCCCGTTTCTTGTCAACTTTAGGGTTTGAGACTAACTTTAGGGTTTTGGAATCGATTGTAGGTTTAGGAGCTGATTTTAGGTTTAACGTCAATTTTAGTGTCTGGAGGTCGATTGTTGTGTTTGAGGCCGATTTTAGTGTTTAGCGTCAATTTTAGAGTTTTAAACCAATTTTAGGTCGACATTGGTAGGGAAAGTGGGTGCCTTGTTAGTTTGGAATTAGGGTTTAGTAGAACTTGGATATTACTCCCTTCATACCTAATTATAAGACCTGTTGGGGATAATTGCACTTATTAAGAAAACATGTAATTAGTTTTGAAAAAAGTTTAATCCATTGGTTTTGAAAAAAATTATACAATCTTTCATATTTACCCTTATCTCTTTCATCATTGTATTGATTGTATCTCAGTATCTCTTCAATGATATCTCACTTTCTCTTAATGCAATGGATAAAAAAGAAAAAAGAAAATAATTTTTTCTTAAAATAGTAGGGACACAAAATATTTTAAGGGGTCTTAATTTGGAACGGAGCGAGTAATTTTTTGATTTTTTTTGTCAATTCCATTTTTCAATTTATTAATTTGGATGTATAGAGAATGTATTTTATGAGAAAGTAAGAATAAATTACGACGGCTAGATTTAATCATTAACAATTAAGATTAAAAAAATTTAGTAATCATTTAACCAGTTAAAAATTTCATGTGACTTTTTTAGGGGTTGTCTAAATAACCCATGATAAAAATTGGGTTAAATCACCCACTATCTAAGTGTACCAATCATATTATAACATGTGTTTTTATATTATCCACCTCACTTAATTAAACTCTTTTATTTTACATTTTCATAATATTTAATTTATTAAATAATTTAATTGTAAAATAAACCTATAATTTTTTATAATAGCTTAGGACTCCTTTTGAAAAAAACCCAACAAATCCCTAATTCCTAATTTCTTCCAAGCTCTTCTTCTTTGTACGTTTCTCTCGTGCAATAGATTAGAGGCGAGGTCCGTACTTTTTCTTCCCAGATCAGTTTATATTGATTCCTTGTTGGTATAGTTAGGGGACGAGATGGTAGAAGATTATGGAATGGTTTTTTTTGAAAGATGATTTTTCACCTCTCATTCTCAACAAAAAAAAAATGGGGATGATTGACACATAATTATAGCAACTACACAGAAAACTAATCAAAAGACAAACCAACACCAAGGAAAGAAATGCGATATGAACGAATCAAACATTGAAATGTGAGAATACTCAAGACATTATTGTAGGGTCAATTTTATGGAACATGCTATATACGCATAATTATATACAATAGCAAGGTTCTTGAACATCTGAAAGTAGTGTTATATGACTGCATTATTCGAACATAACTAATTAAGTTTATGGCACAATTTGGGGCTTTGTTATCTTAGTGATAAGCTGCAACGGGTAGAAAAGAGAGAAGTGTATAGAGAAGATGAGGTTGGAAGAAAATGGGAATTAGGGTTCTCTGCGTTTCTTTTTTCTTAGAAAATGAGTTATATACTTATATGCTATTATATAAAATGATAGGTTTATTTTGCAATTAAAATATTTAATAAATTAAATACAAGGAAAATAGTTTAATTATGTGAGGTGGATAATCCAATGACACATGTCATAATATAACTTGTACACTTAAGCAATGGGTGATTTAACCCTATTTTTCATATGGGTTATTTAGACAACCCCTTTTAAATATCACATAACTTCATGTTTTAAGTTATAACCGGGAAGAACGGCAAAAAAAAAGTTATTACCGGGACTTTTGACTCATTAATAGTAGTTTTATTTATACGATACGTTTTTTTTGAACTTTACGCGATACGTTAGACACAACGTTTAGTGAAAAACAACTGCACACTACTTTTTATTTGGCACTCAAATTATATGTCTATTCATACCTTTTTTCTCATTTTTTCTCATATATATATATATATACTCATTCAACATAATCTAAGTTGAAGCAGTGATATCCGCAGTATGACTCGGTTCTTGCATGATGCATCTATTCAATCCCAACCCAATTAAGTTAGACATTTTAAAAATACTTCAACGTGAGCCTCTTCATATACACACACGCTTGAGTTTTTCTTCTTCTTCTTCTCCTTCGGCCACTTTTTCCAAAATGATTAGCCGGATTGAAAAAACCTTGGAAGAAATTTACAGAATTCCACCATTTACAGTCTTTGTGGCAATTATTATTGCCCTCAATTCAGCATCCATAATAGTGGCCACAAATGACTATTTAACATTTTTCTTCAGACTCCGTATGATCACCTACCTAACGTACTGGTTGGCCACCAACAAACGCTTTCCACGACGCTCACGTCTCACGTGCTTGGCTGTCCTGTTGACCCTTTACACGAAAGGATATGTTTTCCAGCTATTTGATGGTCGAAGCTGGAGCTATAAGTTTTATGTCACCGGGGAATATATCTATTATTTGTATCCCGTTTTCGTGCTTATGGTTGCTTTAGTTTTCGTTTGTAAATGTGAGCCTTTGTTTTATGAAATAAGATCCTCTTCAATTGCTGCGCCTGCAGCATGAGAGGAAGAGTCAAGTGTAATACTATAAAACAATTATTTAATTTCTCTTTGAATTAATTAAAGCCTTAAATTTCAAAATTCGTGGACCAGATTGGCTGAAGGGGCTGGAGATAAATTGACCGGAGAGGATCCAAATCTGTGCTGGAATTAATATTGTAATATTGTCGTGGTAGTCTATGTACGTTATGCACCATATTAATTCTTATTGATCTTTATTGTTTATCATGCCAGCCAAAATGCACAACATCACTGATAGCTAATCTTTAAGTGTACAGATTTGTCCGAAGTTATATTAAAGATATCGTTCTCCACAGAAACTGCGTTCAATTATCAAGCAAATAGAATTTGTGAAAATAGCACCTAGGTTCATCTTCTTCCCCTGCCCTCAATTCTATCACCTTCCCCTCTTCCGCCTTCGCACCGCCCCCTCCGACCTCTCTCGAGTGATGCATCTTGACGTCCTTGCGCTGGTTGTTGCCAGAGGTGACTACTTGCGCGCAGCTTTTGCCGCTGCCAGAATAATTGCTCCTCCCTTCCCGAACTGGCCCCTCATTGGCTTGCCATATTCCCCTTATTTCGTGCCTTAGTCCCACCCAACCTCTTATAGCCCAAGGGCTTTGTTGTACTTAGGGAAGTTCACGTGCATTTTCATATCCCCTAATTAAGAAGGCATCATATTCCCCTTATTTTTAATTAATGTTGAATAAGCTTATGCAACGTAGCTTATAAGGTGATCACTAAGGTCTTGGTGAACAGATTTCAACCCCTTCTTTCAGAGTTGGTGGGTCCTCTACAGGGGAGCTTTATTCCAGGAAGGGGAACGCGAGATAACATAATTCTGGTGCAGGAGGTTATGCATACTATCCATACTCAGAAGAGAGGTGGCGAGTTAGTAGCAATAAAGATTGATTTAGAGAAGGTATATGATCGAGTCAGTTGGGATTTCCTTCGGGCCACCTTGCATGATTTTGGGTTTCCACCATCAATTGTAGCTCTTATTATGTGGGGTGTTCAATCCTCTAGCATTTCTGTGTTGTGGAATGGAGGCAAACTTGAGTCATTTGCTCCACAAAGTGGAGTCAGATAGGGTGACCCCCTGTCACCTTATTTGTTTGTGTTATGCATGGAGCGCCTTGCCATTCAGATCCAACGACTGGTTGAGGAGAAGAGATGGCATCCGGTTCGAGTCACGCGAGAGGGAATAGGTATTTCTCATCTATTCTTTGCAGATGATGTACTACTGTTCTGTCAAGCATCTAATGACCAGATGCAATTGGTCTCTGACACATTGAATAGTTTTTGTGAGGCTTTTGGGATGAAGGTTAACTTGGAAAAGTCACGGATGTTATGCTCATCTAATGTTGACCACCGGAGGAAGCAACAACTCTCTGATATATCTGGATTTAGCATGGCAGGCGACCTTGGGAAATACTTGGGTATTCCTCTACTCAAAGGGCGGGTTACCATAGAAGACTTCGCTCCCATCATAGACAAGATCAACTCGAGATTGGCATCTTGGAAAGGCAAGCTTCTCAACAAGACGGGGCGGCTATGTTTGGCCAAGTCGGTGTTGTCTTCTTTGCCGGTGTATACTATGCAATCGCTTTGGCTTCCGGAAGCGATTTGTGATCATGTAGATAAGATGGTGAGGAACTGCATCTGGTCTAAGGGGAATAGCAACAGAAACTGGAACTTAGTTGCATGAAAGGACATCACACAGCCAAAAGATAGAGGAGGTTTGGGCATCCGCAGTGCGAGGCTGAATAATGAAGCTCTCTTGGGGAAACTGGTTGAGAGTATGCTCCATGAGAAAGATAAATTGTGGGTGAGAGTGTTATCTGATAAATATTTAAAGAATGAGTCAGTTTTGAATGCAGAACACAAGTAGGGGGAGTCTTATGTATGGCGGGGTATAGTGAGGGCAAAAACAGCGGTGGCGAATGGCTATGGAGTGAGCTTGGGAGATGGCAGCTCGTCCCTATGGTATAGTGACTGGCTTGGCACAGGTCCTTTAGCCTCTCGTGTTCCATTTGTCCACATAACGGACACTGAATTACGGGTGGCAGATTTGTGGCGGGGGGGGGGGGGCGTTGGGATTTTCGGTTGTTGTACACGCAGCTCTCGCCAGAGATTCAGGAGGAGATTAGGAAGGTGGCGGTGCCAGCCCAACCTGAAGGTCCAGACCAGATTCTGTGGAAAGGTGCGGACGATGGACGTTATTCAACGGCAACAGCGTATGAATTGCTGGCGGGGAATGAGACATAGTCGTCCCGAGTTTGGAAATTGATTTGGAAATGTCGTGCTCTAGAAAAGGTTCGTTTCTTCTTATGGTTGGCGGCAAGGGAGTCGCTACCGTCAAACCAAAGAAGACAGCGTTGCAATCTAACACCGTCGGCGGCGTGTGGCCGGTGTGGAGCTCTAGTTGAGGACGTTGATCCCATACTTCGCTCCTGTCCTGTTGCCCAGCAGGTATGGAACCTGTATCGCGCATTGTTGCCTTCATCTCCTGCAGGGTTGGCATTTCGTCCCTGGCTAGTTTCTCAGCTGCAACACGCGGATCATGCGCTTGCTTGTGCAGTGTTGTGGAATTTGTGGACTTGGCGAAATAATGCTGTTTTCGAACCGAATCCTTGGACGCTTCCTGTGGTCTTACGGAAAATTCAGAATGCCGTGATCGAATTTCAGAGATGGGGGAGGATGAACGAAAACGTAGGGGATGCCCATACATCGTTTGCGCGTGAAGAAGCGGGTAGTGTGGAATTGTGTACGGACGGGAGCATAGTTCCGGGGTCGAATACTCTTGGTGGCGGTGGGGTGGTTCGCGATCGTGAGGGTCGTTGGATCTCTGGTTTCTCGGTGGCGTCCACGGGCGGTGACGCGTTTTTGTCAGAGGTTCGAGCCCTATATGATGGCTTGAACCATGTGTGGAATTTGGGCTTTCGTAAGGTGGTATGTTCCTCTGATTGTGCAGAATTGGTTGCAGTAGTATCGGGGGCGCATGATGTCAGTCAGTTTTGGCATAGAGATATGATTCAGAGGATCAGAGAGATTCTTCAGCGTAGTTGGCATGTGTCAGTGCGTTATATCCCTCGCGAGGAGAATGCGGTGGTGGATGCGTTAGCTAAGTATGCAGCTCGAGTTAATTGCAGCTGGCGAGTGTGGAGATTGCCTCCGACATTTGTAGTGTCCTTGCTTTGCCAGGACGTTCTTGCTTAGTTAGTTTGTTTAGTTGTTTCATTTCCATTTGTAACAAAAAAAAAAAAAAAAGCTCTAGTATCATTAATAAAATATTTATCCTTTACTTAATTTTATTTTCTCTTATCTTCTTCGAAAAACTGATACTATAGAGATTTAAAATTGAATAAAATTATAGCTCAATACATTAACATGAGTTACACATAGAAAGTGATACAGCAGAAACTATATGTCTACAGCAGTATAAAATCTTATCTTGTAACAAACTAAAACAAACTTAAAAGATATAGATAAGATACAACATTGTAACAAAAATTAATGGAATAAAAAAATAAACAACCACTTGATTTCTTATATATATATATATATATATATATATACACACTCGATCGATTTCATCCCAAGTCACACCACTTGAGTTCTTTCTTCTTCAGCCCCTTTCTTCTTCAGCCACCTTTTCCCCAAAATATGGCTAGCCCGATTGAAGGAGCTTTGGAGAAGATTTACAAGATTTTAACAGTGATTGCCATTGCAGGGTTCGTTCTTAATATTCCAGACCCAGCTGTCAATAAAGTGGCCGCAATGGTCGACTTTTTATTACTTTTATCCTCACTGCGCATGCTCACCTCCGTGTTGGGGTTGATTGCAATACAAGTCCCACATTGCTAATGAAGGAGAAAAAATATCAAGTTATGCATCCTGGAGAAGTCCCTCATCGCTTAGATTATTGAGGGGTGGAAGGGTCCAAGACTATATATAGGGATCTCAAGCTCCTTGTTTCAACACACCAAAACACCAAAGATGTAGCACCTGAAAACACTTTAAGTTTATATTTGTGTTTTCTTTTTTTCTCTTATGCTCTTATTTTAAAGCATTGTGAGATGTAGTTCAAATATTTACTTTGGAGAGTGTGGGTGTACTGGGGTCATGAGGTAATTGAGAGTGAAGTCCTAGAAGCTAAAAGGGTAAAAATTAGCATTTTTCTAAAAATAATCCAAATAAGCAATAATGTTCATAACATGGCTAAGTCATAAAAATTAAACATAAAAGGTGCTTGCTGTGGTGCCTCCTCCCAGTTGCAGGTATGGTGCCTCCACCTAGTTGGACCAGTAAAATAGAACCACATATTAATGAAGTGGCTTTTCTATTTTCGTAATAATGTTTTTCTAATATTTTTGTTTTCAAAAATAGAAGTTTTATTATTTGCTAAATGATCCCTTACTTTATTAGTTACCTTAGTAAAAGTGAGTTTTTATCCTAGTAATTTCTAATAACTGTTCAAGTGTTGTTCTTCTTCACCTGAGTTCCTCTTCTTCTTCTTGAGAGAGACCCATGGAGATGTCCGCCACCGCCGCTCATCCACCACCGTGAATATCGTTGTGGTTTGCTGCGTCGTGAAGAACGAGATCCGCTATTAGCCGACCACACAGTCTTTAGATCTACCCTTCCTTGTCTTTTTTAGATCTAAGTCATCTAACCATCTCGTTCTCTTTCTCGCATCCCATATTCTCTCTCTTCCGCCGCCAGATTCTGATGATGACAGAGTTGCGACCTCCTGCAAGTCCGGCGAAGAACCGCCTCATAGAGGATCTTGCGGTGGTGGTGGAGTTAGAAAAATAGAGCTCCTCGACGAGGAAAGAAGAGAGAGACCGGCGAGGCTTGTCGAAGGCGACAATGACGAGATCGAGCTCGCGGAGGTGGAAAGATAAAGTGGTTATTGGCCTCTGTTGTTCGCTGGATTGGGATTTGGGTCGAGGAAGACCTCGTTTTGGACGGAGATGAGGTGATTTCAGTGAACCCATTATTTGCAATTTTAATTTTCCTTGATACAGATATTTAGTTTCAGATAAAATTGTCATGTTTAGTAACAAATTTTGAAACAGATTTGTATATGAGGAACATGATTTTGCTTATACATGTGAGATGTTGTCTCATGCTTGATGCACGCAAGCTGTTTGGTGATATTCCTGAGAAAGGAGCAAATCTTGAAGGGGCTATATGAAAATCTTGAAGTTGTTTCATTTATGATTGAATTCATCATGTTCATGATTCTGGACTAGCCACTGATAACAGAGCAGTAATCTCTCTTTCATCTCTTTTTTTTACGCATATCCCTGAATCTTCTTTTGAATGAAATTCTTGAACATTTGTGGTGCAAAGTTGATTTAACATACCAGTACCATGTTATCAATTGTGTGATATTTTCTTACTTATAGTGCAGATGACTGTGGTGTCCTAAAGTTTCATCGATTTGCATCATGCAGATGACTATGACTATGGCTGAAGATAAAGAAATATGCTTATATACTTGTAGGTTGTAACTTGTAGATGTTCCCTTGCTTTTGGAATCTACAAAGTGGTAGTAGATAAGAATTTACAAGATTGAACAGGGATATCGATATCAAAGTCATGGTTTTAGCACTTTAATTCCTTGTAAAACGTAGTTGAGATGTACAAATTCAATTCATTCTTTCATTCATTAACAGTTTATAATACAAGGTCTTGCCATTTAAAATCATCTAAAAATGACTGCTCTATAGTTTTTGTTTTCAATAATTTCATCAGTTTGCAACTGTTACCATGATTTATATGTGATTGTTAGAAGTGGAAATTTAAGAGTTTGTGAAGTGGATCTTAAACCCACCTCGGAAGTATGCTTGTTGAATTTAGAAGGAGTGAAGAAGTATTTTTCTATCAGGAAGTAGTTTAGTGGCGGTTACTGACCTCCACAACTTTCCATTTAAATCATATTTGCAATTGTTGGCGGCTGTAATGCATGCAAAATGCGACCCATGACCATAACAACTAGAAAAAAACGCATTCATTCCCCTCCCCCCCCTCTAAAAAGCACATATTATATATATAATTCACTCATATGTTCCTTAGGTTAGAGACTCGTATTGGACCATCCTTCATTGTCGGTACATGTTAGTCCTGGTCATGTCTAAGGCTCTTATTGGGTCACCCCTTCCTTATCTTGCCCAGAAAAGGTAAAAGTGAGTATTGGTGATGGGGAAGTCAAAGAAAGATCATATTGGGCCTCATAATGAAGAGTGGCCCAACATGAGTCCTGGTGATGGGAAAATCGAAGAAAGACAAAATTGGACCTTATTGGGCCTCATAAGGAAGAGTGGTGGTCCAACATGAGCCCCGGTGATGAGAAAGTCGAATAAATACCTTATTGGACCTTATTGGGCCTCATAAGGAAGAGTGGTAGCCCAAAATGAGTCTCGGTGATGAGGAAGTCGAAGAAATACCTTATTGGGCCTCATTAGGGAGAGTGGTGGCCCAACATGAGTCCATGTGATGGGGAAGTCGAAGAAATACCATATTGGGCCTCATAAGGAAGAGTGGCCCAACATAAGTCCTGGTGATGGGAAAGTCAAAGAGAGACTTTATTGGGCCTCATAAGGAAGAGTGGTGGCCCAACATGAGTCCCGGTGATGGGAAAGTCGAAGGAAGACCATATTGGGCCTTATAAAGAAGAGTGGCCCAGCATGAGTCTCGGTGATGGGAAAGTCGGAGAAAGACCTTATTGAGCCTCATGTGGAAGTGTGGTGGCCCAACATGAGTCCCGGTGATGGGAAAGTCAAAGAAAGTCCTTGTTGGACCTTATTGGGCCTCATAAGGAAGAGTGGTGGCCCAAAATGAGTCCCAGTGATGAGTAAATCGAAAAAATACCTTATTGGACCTTATTGGGCCTCATTAGGGAGAGTGGTAGCCCAACACGAGTCCCGGTGATGGGGAAGCTTAAGATGACCATATTGGGCCTTATAAGGAAGAGTGACCCAACATGAGTCTCGGTGATGGGGAAGTCAAAGGAAGACCATATTGGGCCTTATAAGGAAGATTGGCCCAACATGAGTCTCGGTGATGGGAAAGTCGAAGGAAGACCATATTGGGCCTCATAAGGAAGAGTGGCCCAAGATAAGTCTCGGTGATGGGAAAGTCGAAGAAAGACCTTATTGGACCTTATTGGGCCTCATTAGGGAGAGTGGTGGCCCAACATGAGTCTCAGTGATAGGGAAGTTGAAGGAAGACCATATTGGGCCTTATAAGGAAGAGTAGCCCAACATGAGTCTCGGTGATGGGGAAGTCGAAGGAAGACCATATTGGGCCTTATAAGGAAGAGTGATCCAACAGGAGTCCTCGGTGATGGGGAAGCCGAAGGAAGACCATATTGGGCCTTATAAGGAAGAGTGGTCCAACATGAGTCTCAGTGATGGGAAAGTCGAAGAAATACCATATTGGACCTCATAAGGAAGAGTGACCCAAGATAAGTCTCGGTGATGGAAAAGTCGGAGAAATACCATATTGGGCCTCATAAGGAAGAGTGGCCCAAGATAAGTCCCGGTGATGGGAAAGTCGAAGAAAGACCTTATTGGGCCTCATAAGGAATAGGGTGGCCCAACATGAGTCATGGTGATGGGAAAGTCGAAGAAAGACCTTATTATGCCTCATAAGAAAGAGTTGTGGCCCAACATGAGTCCTAGCTAATCATGAACCCAATTAATACTATTTTTTGACAATTAATTATTAATATTTTCGTAGCTTAGTGGTTGTTAGAAATGTATTTGTCTTGGGTTCGGATCCTCTTCCGTGGATTTTTCTCAATTTTAATACAGTGGACAGTTTTGGCGGCTTTTAACTGCCACAAAATGTTGCCAACTGCCACAAAATGTTGATGCAAAAAATTGACAGAATATGTGGCGGTTTGATAACATTTTGTGGCGTCTGAAACCGTCACAAATGTCTACTGTAGAAAAATTGAGAGAAATCCACAGGAGAGGATCCCTTCCCATGTGTCTTAGAGGTCTCAGGTTCGATCCTTCCTGGCTAGCATTTTTAAAAGCTGTTACCCTTTAATTTTTAACACCATCTTGCACTTCTATTTAAATCATATTTTCAAATTTTGGCAGTTGTAACGCATGGAAGTGGAGGTTTAAAACCGCCAGTATTGTACAAATGATTTTCTACACAAAACAGATGCACTGTAATCAATTGAAATTGATGAAAAAAAAAACAAAGACTATCCAGTTTGAACAATGAACATATCCAAACTAACACTGCAATGGAAGTATTAAATTGCCAGACCATAAAAACATATTGCAAACCAAAATTATTGTAGAAGCCAACAATTATGCATATGCACGAAGACCAAAGACAACAACACATTTCAAAGTTAATGTACTCATCTTGGTGTTTATCCAATAACTCAGGAACCTAATTTAGGGGGGGGGGGGAATCTTCAAATGAAAAGTTCCACAGAAGTTACTACATTCAAAAGCTACACCAAGTTGAATAAGCTTCCCCTAATTAAAACCTATCACAAATGGAACCATAACACACATAGAAAATTACAGCAGTCCAAGTAACCAAAACCAAACATTTCATTGTTTTCATGCACGAAATTAGCACAAACATTTAAAGCATTAGCTCCCCCAAGGATGCCATCCTGTACCTGAACAATATACCATATTCATTCATCAACATAACGGATTAGCATGTAAACCTCACCTTAGGAATATTTATATTTTAACCAATCATTCATTCCACAAGACAAATATAAATAAGTCCTGACTAAGACTCAAACAGAGAAGACATCAGTTGCAGTCACAATTTTTTTTTTTTTTGGTTATCCATTGTATATACATTTACTAGCTAGGTATTTAGAATTGGAGCAATTCAAGTGGTTATAAGGCCCATATTGGTCGTTCCTCTTGCTTTTAGGTTTTGAAACCTTTACATATGTGCTTGTTTAGTTTTACAGTATAGTTTTTATCAGCTTGAAAGTCTTCTGCATCTGCATCTTAATACTAATACTTATGATCTAATTTCCTCTTATCTGATATGTTCACAATATAAATCCATCATATTCTTCCATTCCACTTTTTCCTTTGTCACTTCCAATGTATTCTCCAAATCAGTCAAATTCAAATGAAGATTAAAGAGCATATGAGCAGGCATATAGCACAAGAACTAAAAATCCCACAATGGAAGAGGAAAACCCCACAATAGTATTAGAATGTTTGGTTTTATTACCTTAATGGTGGCAGAACAATCACAGAGGGTACTTCGGATAATTTGAAGCTCTCAAATTCTTCCTCATGACATATTCTACAACAAGAAATCCCATAAACTAATTTCAAATCATGAATCAACAATACAACTTCTTCCATTTTCTACTCCTGGTGCTTGTCGCAATCTTGAAGCCGCCAACCCATCCAGAGTGCTTTCGAACCTTCAATCTCGTAATATCGGATTAAAACTTTAGGGTTTCGACTGTGGAGGTGTTGCAGCTCCGTCAGTGTCTAACCATCCACACGGACCCAACAATTGCTAGATGACGGCCACCAAGTTAGACCCCTTCAATCGCATTTGTTCAAAATAGCAGTCCAGAACAACCCCACGCCACAAACCCAGTAGTTAGACGACGACAACCTTGACATAGACACCGTCAATCGCCTTCGTTCAACCAACTCATTCCTAGAGCTGCAATCGAAGAAACCCTAACTTTCAAGAAGAATATGAATCGAAAAACCCAGAAGAAGAACCTCGATACAACGATTCGCATATGAAAACGAAGGCGAAATGAAAACGAAGAGAATGCAATAGACAGAACAAACACACCTTAAGTCCTTAATCTTTGATCCATACAGAACAAGCTCCTATTAGTTAGGGTTCAGGATGAAGATGAAGAGCAGGCAATTAGATGAACTCAGAATATGAATAAGCACTTTGATGGTAAAAATTCTCACTCATGGTTAAAAGATAAGATACAACTTTCAAACAATTGCTGAAAGACCCCTCTCTAATTAAAATATAATTCATTTATGATTTTCGAAAAAACAATTGAAATTTGAAGGGAAAAAGAAAATTTGGAAAAAATAATACACATGGCAGTTTATTATTTGCTATAAGGCTTGGAGGCACCACACCCTTAAAAATAGGGAGGCACCACAGAATTTGCCAACATAAAAACGCGGAAAATGAAAAGACCAGAAGTTAATGTATACAACTTACAACCGGAATATTTGGCCTACTACTAACAATAGCAGTTGTATTTACGCGCTACGTCAGGCACATCGTTTGACTTATTTGCGCACACCCGTTTGAGAGCTCATTTAACAAATAAAATATAAAAGTTCACAAGGTTTATGGGCTACGGTTTACCAGGTTCTTGACCCAGCCACCACTCTGCAATATTATAGTTAAGATGCATAGATTCTTTTGGCTTTCTTTACGGTTATATTGAATGTTTCATTTTCATTCAACTAACAATTTTAATATTATTTAAAAAATCATTTGATATATATATATATTTATATGATTTTTCATGTGCCTCGTCGTGTGTGTATATATATATATATATAGGATGTATGTATCTCATAATAAATGTCATTTTATGTAAGAAAATGAGAATAAATTTTGATTGTTAATATAATTATGAATGGTCCATATTTAAATAAATTAATAATTATGTGGTCACTTTAAAAAGTTATGTGACTTTTTTTCTTCAATCTAAACTGTTCATAATTAGATTTAAATTACATGGAATTGCAGTCACAAAGGGAGGAGAATGAGAATGGGTGGGCTTCGCTCAATAGAGAATAAAGACACGTGAGGTTTTTAAAGGCTTCTAATCTCAACAATTAATTTTAATCAAAAAGATAAAAATCATTCTTTTCACTCTATAAAAGAACCCCTCCCACCACTTGAGTTCTTCTTCTTATTCAGCCACCTTCTTCTTCTCACTACTAGAAAAACTAGTTTTCACATCGGGTATTTTTGAGTTTTAACATCGGTTTTTATCCGATGTAAACAATGTTGATGTGGTATCTCCTAACCTTTTCACATCGGGTTTACAACCTTTCACATCGGTTGAGGCAAGCAACCGATGTGAAATGTATACCTTTCACATCGGTTCAGCCAGCCAACCGATGTGAAAAGTATACATTTCACATCGGTTCTGTCAGCCAACCGATGTGAAAAGTATACATTTCACATCGGTTCCGTCAGCCAACCGATGTGAAATGTATACTTTTCACATCGGTTGGCTGACAGAACCGATGTGAAAAGTATACATTTCACATCGGTTCTGTCAGCCAACCGATGTGAAAAATATACATTTCACATCGGTTCCGTCAGCCAACCGATGTGAAATGTACACTTTTCACATCGGTTAGACAAAACAACCGATGTGAAATGTCTACTTTTCACATCGGTTAGACTTAAAACCGATGTGAATGCTCAACCATTTTTTATCTTTTTTGTTTTTTACACGAATTTGACCTGAATATACATATTTTTTTAATGAAAATTTATTAAATAAAAAGAGAACTTGAGAACACACTCTCTCAAGTGAGTTAAACATCCAAGGTCCCACAGGCCAAGTTAGTGAAATAGTACACAATGAATAATCTGTCTAAGCACAAACTAGCTCAAAAACAACCCAGAGCTATATAAAAACCCACCACCAACCCGCAAAATGACTACAAACATCACCCAAGACAAGGCCTCATTAAAACCTTGTTAGGAAAAACCCAGTGGGATAAAAACCTAACAAGGAAAAAGAGTACCACTATCTTGGGTTAGTCATTCTGCAAACGATCAAAAACAATACATTTGTTGCCCTCCTCCGGTCTAAGTTCCTTTACCTAAGAGCAAAACAATGAAAAACAGTAGCAGCAAACGCCTCAACGGCAGCACCAGCAACAACAAGACATAACCAGCACCAGCAATCCAGATCCGCGTAAAAAACAGCAAGAACGCAGCAGCATCAATCAGCAACAGCAAGAAACAACAGCAAAAACAACAGCATTTACAGAAACAGCAAACAGCACCAGCGGGATCAACAACAACAGTTCAGCAAATTAATGCACCAAGCAGGAAAGCCACCAGCACCATAAGCATAAATTAGGAGAGCAGCGGAGATGAGCAACTTTGAACCCTACAAACAGATGCAATAAATACAGAGATCAACAATCCAAGTTATAATGTAAAAAACAAGTTGCCCAAACTTTAATTCAGACTGTTTAGGCACAAACTTTAAATACATACCAAATAAGTTCTAAGGTTTATACAAGTCAAGAAAGCAAGTTGCCCAACTGTTTCGCAAATCATACAACTCTTGTTCTGTTAATGTCGTTGGATCATTGAATACCTATAATTTGTAGAATAGGTTAAAATACCTATTTTGTGACATTTTGATGAAAACTCAAACAATGAGACAAATAGGGAGACAAACATTTGTAATACCTCCATCCAAGACTTAGTAATACTAGCAGAGACAATGTCAACCATATTCTTCATCACATAATATCCACAATCATTCCCATTAGGCTGCAACCTTGCCTACAAATGAATAGATTTTTATACACTGAATATATATCAAAACAGTACATATTACAGCCAGTGTTAAGTAGTATAAACAGCAACATCAAGACGCAACCATAATCTACACTACACTTACTTTGGGCTGAAGCCATTGAGTCTTTTTTTTATTACCCTCAGCCAATTGATAAACCGACATAGCTCTATATAAAAAACAATCATCGAAGTAAGTTATACATTTTAGTGTAAGGACATAATAATATATAACAAAAGCGACATAAAATATACACTTACTTTGTAACAATATTCTTCATTTGTGAATGAAGATCATTGTGTAATGAACAAAGGAGAACTACAGTATTGTCTTTAGGACAAATGATTATTAATTGCCAATGTCCTCTGTACACGTGGAATAACAATTAGTGTGTTAAGTAAGATAGAGTTATGGATAAAAATAAATAAGAGAAAATATAAATTTACATATACTTACTTTTCAAGATATGGTGCTAAGTAACACACTTTGTCCAAATCACGCAACTTTTCTTGTATGTATGTTTGAACTTTATGTTTAGACTTTGTGGAATCTGGATAACTGAAGAATACTGGGTCCAGAATTCCAAACACATCTGATTTGTTACTTTCGTCACATAGACGATGGATATACCTGATTAAATTTGAAATTAATATAAATTAATATTGAATATTGCAATCATGAAAAATAATAGTAAAAATGAAAGTCTACTTACGTGCACCAAACTTGTAGAATAGAGATGTCAAGCCAAGCATCACCCACCAACAACTCTCTGATACACTTTGGTGAAATCCAAAAGTTTTTTACAGCAAGATCATGTTGTAATGGTAAACATATATGTTTTTGCTGTTTCAAAAACATGAATAACACTCTCTGAACATTGTCAGTGGTCGAGTCCTCCTTGTGATTTTCTTGTGCGGCGGTACAAGATTCTTTTGTGCTTCCATGCAGAAGAACATTTTGTTCTCCTTGTTGGTTTGTTGGGGAGATTTCAGATAAACCCATAGTCTTAAGCGTCTCCATAAATGATTGTTGCATCTTCTCACTCGCCATGATCAACTGTTGTTCAAACTCTTCTTTACATTCTGCTTTAATCTTTGCTGCAAGTTTTTGTTCAAGTTTCGCCTCAAGTTGTGCTTCAATCTCCTTAACATCTATGGACTGTGTTGGACGTGAAGACCTTCCGAAGTAGTTGCTTAGATTAGCAAATCGTCCAACACCACGAACACGACCACCATGCTCAGATGTTCCAATTGCCTTTGTCAAGATATCGTCACGTCCTTGTGAAACAAAGGTTCCTTGTTCAGTCTCTTCAGCCAATGAATCCTACATTTGCACATAAATTTAATATTTCATTAGTGGTAAAGAAGGATGTCGCATACAAGAAACACATACAACCATAATGAGAAAGTAATCATGGAAAAAGTATTTCACTTACAATTTTCTCAGCAACAACTCGGGTAGCCTCTGATGTGTATTCCCCTCCTCGCCTTTGTCTTGCTCTCTTCCATTTGTCATGACGTGACGGTGGAGATGGAATACGATCTAATTCTCCTGATGCGTCTAGTTCTTGTCTCTTTTCATTAATCATTTTCTTCTCAAGCAATTCATATCCTCCACGAGATAATGTATGTGGGTATAGATTCTTAGCCACATTATCCTTACCCTTTTGACTTTTTTCCTATTATAAATCAAGCTAAAGAAGTAAGCATAAAAATAAGCATAGATAAACGACCAAAGTTTGCTGGTTTGGCTGTGATATGCTAAAAGTTTTGAAAGCTTTGGCATTAGGATAACAGGAATGGTTCATGCAGCTTTGCAGAGGATAAAACGCAGTTCCTAAAATACAGCTTTATCACTCAACATTTAAGGATGATAATCAAAATGAATCACGATATATCCTAACTTCTCAGGTTAAAAATAAAACTGAAACTGCACTGTTCTTAAAATCAGTAAGGTAGTAATGTTTTCCTTTGGATAGTCAGACAGAGAGTGAAGTAAATTGAAACTTCACAAAGGCACATAATATTTGCAAGTAAACAAAATAAATTCTTATGACAGATGTATAATTTCCAGTCCATTCAATTTCTGTTTTAGGAGGGTAATAGTAGGGGGAAATTTTAGTTGTCAAAAGTTGAAATATAGATTACTTAAATAGTTCATAAAAGGCTAACTTCCAGCCACTCATCAAAAAGACCAATTTTAGAACATGAATATGACTAAAACAAGAATCAATGCAAGAAAAGAAAAATATTATTAATACTAACCTTAAATGTAGGGGTATTTCGATGCTCCAAAAACTTCTCCCATACATCTTCTTTAATATAAGGATACACTTCATACGGAGGAAGGCGATTGGGGTTGGGGTTAGTGATATAATCGGAAGTGAGTTGTGTCTTAAAAGCTCTCCATCGGTCCCCCAAATACTTCAACCATTTTTTCTTCAAATCACACTTATTTGAATCATCACTTTCTGTGATATCAAAATGAAGCTATACACATAAAAAAAGTTGGTGTTAGTACCAAAGAATGGGTAAACAATAGTGAATTAAGAATGCAACAATAATACCTTAAGATCATCCCAAATTGAATATTTTGAGTCTACATCTACCAACCGCCACTCATCTATTAAAATACTACAAGTACTTCGAGCAAGATATGCTGCATAACTCCTAAACTCATTTGAATTTTCACCAATACAATCCCCAGTGTGTGGATCAAACTCAATCTTCAATTTCACACCCGTTTTCCGAACTTTGGTAATTTTAAGCATCTTAGTGCAACCTCTAACCATTCTCTTTTTATCTGAACTAGACGAATGACTAGGTCCACTAGATGAAGGAGGGGTGTTGGTTGAATCATCCATTTATCTGTTTACAGAAAACAAAAAGATTTCAGATTCAAAGCACAAATAAATGCAAAAATATAAGCATCATAAGCATATAAACGAATGACATATAACTTATTTCAACACCCTAATAGAAACTCACTAGCTCTCCCATATCCCTTCTTCATGATCCAAACGAGTAACTTGCACATCGTCTACTTCATTTTCTTCGTTGGAGGTAAGCAAATTTGTTGCAGAAGACGGAATCTCAGAAATATGAAGGGATTCTTCACTACCATGTGTGGTTTTTGGTTGTAGAGCCACCGACCACCTTTTGTTAGAAGGATCTGTGACATAAAACACCTGTTTTGCTTGGGATGCCATAATGAAAGGTTCTTCCCTATAAGCTACCTTGGAAAGATCAACCAGTGTATATCCAAATTCATCAATTCTTACACCATTGGAAATATCAATCCACTTGCATTTAAATACAGGCACTGTAAATGTAACATAATCAACCTCCCAAATCTCTTCAATCACCCCAAAGTACGGTGTAGATGCCATTATAGGTCTTTTATCTTTGGAACTAGAGAAGTGCATGGACTCGGCCACAACCATAACCCCACTATTTTGCATAGTACTTCTATCATCTTTTGATTTTGTATAAAAGGTAGTTCTATTAATATCATAAGCACTCCAAGTCATAACATTACATTTAGGCTCAAATGAGAGTCGTTTTATTGTATCAGAAGCACTTTCATCATTAGAAATTGTTTCTTTAAACCATTCAGAGAAACTCTTATTGTGCTCTTTTAACAACCTTATTTCATTCATCTTGGGGTATTTTTCCTTTATAAAGCTTTTGTGGGCAGATAAGTAAGGTTGAACTTCATCAGTGTTATTCAATATATACAAATGCGCTGGATGACGTACCTTCCAAGTCATGGACTTGACATTTAAACCTTGTGTACCCTTACCTTCACATCTTCCATCATGACGAGACTTTGGAACCCCTATAGCATCCGCTTCTGACAAATAATTTGAACAGTACTCAATAGCTTCTTCTGCAATGTACCTTTCAACAATCGAAGCTTCCGGACGGTGTGGATTCATAGTATACCCTTTTAGTATCTTCATGTACCGTTCTACCGGATACATCCACCTTAAACAAACTGGACCGCACAATCTAATCTCCCTTACCAAATGAACAATCAAGTGTTCCATAATGTCAAAAAATGAAGGAGGAAAATGCATCTCCAACTGACACAAGATGACTGCAGCCTCATTTTCCAACTCGTCTAACTTCAATGGATCAATGACTTTACTACATATTGCATTGAAGAATAAGCACAGCCTAGTTATAGTTTTCCTAACTTTAATAGGCAATATTCCACGCATAGCCACTGGTAGTAATTGCTGCATCAGAACATGAAAGTCATGAGATTTTAAGCCAATTAACTTGAGATCTTTCATTGAAACAAGTCTCTTGATATTTGATGAGTAACCTTGCGGTACTTTGATACCTTGTAAACACTCACAAAAACTTGTCTTCTCTTTCTTAGACAAAGTGTGACATGCTGGAGGCAAATATGTCTTGTTACCTATCTGTTGTGGAGTTAACTGTTGTCGTATATCCATTTCAGCCAAATCTAAACGAGCACTTAACCCATCTTTTGTCTTGCCATTAATGTGAAGAAGTGTGCCAATTAGACTTTCACAAACATTTTTCTCTACATGCATCAAATCAATACAATGTCTTACATCAAGACTTGACCAATATGGAAGATCAAAGAACACCGACCTCTTTTTCCATACATTTTTTTCAGCAGGCTTCTTTTGTTTCTTTCCAAAGATAACCTTCACATGTTGTTGTCGTTGATAAACTTCCTCTCCAGTCAAGGGTTTTGGCGCAACACCATACTCTGATTTTCCGTTGAAAGCTTTCTTCAATTTACGATATGGATGATGACGGTCTAAAAATTTCCGATGCCCAAGATAAACGGTCTTCCTTCCATGATTAAGCTGATGGTAACTTGTATCTTTCTCACATATAGGACACGCTTTATGCCCTTTAACGCTGTAACCAGACAAATTACCGTATGCCGGAAAGTCATTGATGGTGCAAAACAACATGGCACGCTTATTGAAATGCTCACCAGAATACGCATCAAGAACATCAACTCCTTGCTCCCACAACAATCTTAAATCATCAATCAATGGACTTAGATAAACATCTATGTCGTTTCCTGGTTGTTTTGGGCCCGGAATCATCATAGATAACATCATATATTTACGCTTCATGCACAGCAAAGGAGATAGGTTGTAAATTATCAAGAGAACAGGCCATGAACTATGGTTACAACTTAGACTACCATACAGATTCATTCCATCGGTAGCAAGTCCAAGTCTAAGGTTTCTCGACTCTTTTCCAAAACTTTGAAACTTCAAATCAATTTTCTTCCATTGCAAAGAATCAGCTACATGGCGAATTTTTCCATCTTCATTTCTCTCTTCTGCATGCCATCTAAGGTTCTTTGCGTCATTTGCATTAGAGAACAATCTCTTGAACCTTGAAATTATTGGTAGGTACCATAACACTTTTGCAGGAGGACCCTTTGTGCTCACATCATCACTGGAATCACCATCTTTCTTTTTGTAGCGTGACGCCTTGCACTTCGGACAATGATCATAGTTTTCAAACTCTTTTCTGTATAAGATGCAATCATTAGGGCATGCATGTATTTTTTCATACTCCATGCCCATCGGACACAATACTTTCTTGGCTTCATAATGACGATTCGGCATTGTGTTACCTTCTGGAAGCATTTCTTTCAACAATCCAAGCAAATCAGTGAAACTTTTATCACTCCATCCATTTTTCGCCTACAAATTAAACAATCTTAACACAGCGGACAACCGTGTAAAGTTTGTGCATCCCGGGTACAAAGGTTCTTCCTTGTCTTTACATAAAGTATCATACACATGCGCTCTCTTAAATGATTCTTCTCCAATATCATGTATCATGTCTTCCAGCCGATCATCCATATCTACACATACTTTCTCTCTTTGTGATACACTTGGCATTACTACTTCACCATGCCATATCCATTGTGTATAATTTTGACAAATCCCTCTCCAAGCTAGATGGTCCCTTATTTCATCCTTAGTAAGTTTTGGGTCCCGGTTCCCACAAGAAACACAAGGACATGGAAAGAGTCCCTTATTGTTCGGAAGATTCTTTTCAGCAAATTCTAGAAATTCAACCACTCCATTATCAAACTCATCACTTAATCGATTAGCTCTCATCCAACTACGATCCATAACTACGTTCTGCAAATTATCACATACTAAATTAAAGAATTGTGACCCTTGAACCAAACTCATCAACATTTTTCAAATGATAAGCTAAAGACAACCTAAAAATTAATTGTAAAAAATCGAACATGAACAAGCATTCAAATTAAATAAGCCAAAAACGAATCACGAATTCAGAGAAAACAAACTTACAGCAAGATGGAAGAGTTCTGCAGTGGCTGGAAGAGTTCGTCGGAGCTGGAGTGGCTGGAAGAGTTCGCCGAAATCAAAAACTAGAAATCCTATCTAAAATATGAAAACAGTGTGCAATCAAAATTCCTGTAATCCCTGTCTCTGCTGGATCTGTGATCATCACGATGCCTGCAAATAACACAAATCGCGTGTAACTGAAACATCACTGCCCAACTTCTACTATCACAACGAAAAACAATTTGAAATTGGTGCTTTCAACTTCCAAAATTCTCAGAACAAAAATCAGCAGCCACTAAAACAGCACATGACATACCTTCTCCTGGGGCTGCGGCTCCTTGACCCCTGCTTTGCTCTTTCCTCTGATTCAATAATTCTTCCTTTGTGACTGCAATTGCAAGAAACTAGAGTGATTGAAGCATAACAGAATGCAAGTACCCAATAACTCTTTCCTTTGTGACTGCAAATGCAACATAACAGAATGCAAGTACCCAATAACTCTGAAAAAACAAAAAATCCTTATTAGATTGAAGGCTAAGGCCAATTAAACATCATCACGAGAAAAAGAAGAGGCCAAGTTATGGGTAAAAACCAAGGACTCTCTGCTGCCAATTTAACATAGAGCAACATCCAAACCCAAGCTAGTTAAAATAAGAGCTTAAACAAAACCGAGAGGAATAAAAATGAAGTTCTTTAACATCTTAATTTGTTATTAGTTGAAAGTTTTATACATCTTCAGTTCCACAGTTTAGTCTTTCATGCCATGAGGTGCAACCATGTCCTATAATTGGAAAAGCTGCACTTTTCAGGTTGGATTAAACCACTTTTTATTTCATGATAATCTCATTTTCTCATTTTTATGGAGAGGTGTTATTTTTGTAAGGAGTTTGTCTTATTTGCTGGGAGGGTAGAAATATGAGCCTCATCAAGGTTAACTAATAGAGGCCAATTAAAACTGTAACAAACTAAATGCAACCAGCAATTAAAGAACAAAATCAAATACTGAAATCTATTACCTCAGAGAAATTTTATCAGGAAATGCTGACTTCACCACCAGAACTTTAACGTTCTCATCAACTGAAAGTATATCGCTGACAGAAGTAATTTCAGCTCGACTGATATTTGAAATATGCAGCAACCCACTGAAAGGCACCGAATAGATTCATTTTAAATGTCAGGTCGATGTGTACGGACAGGTTTAATTCACCTCTAACAAGTTAAATTCATGATGTTGATATCTTGTGTATGATAAGGAATTAAGGATAAATGTGTGCATGGGAATATTAAAACAATGATAGGTAGGGACACAAAGAAGAACATTATGCAGGAACTAGTATTGACCCACTTCATTAATTTGTCAAATTCAGTTGCTAAAAGAATCAATGTTCAATGAACTGGCACCTATACCTGTTACAAATCATGTAATATAGATATTGTGAAAATTGAGCAAGTCAGACAATTGAGCAAATATTTACATCAGTCAGTGTCATCTTGAAATTTCAAGGAAAACACTTATTTACATCTCTCAGTGTCATTTTGTTCCAAAGTGTGAGTGAACCCTAAAACTCCTTACTAATTCCGAATATGGTGCTTCCTAATTATTATTTTTTGGGAAATTCAACTTTCTAATTTAAAGGTTATATTCTGTCAGTAATGATCTTATCAGATGAAACTTGTTTTCTTTTCCCTGTAAGATCAGGTTTTATTCTGCTTCTTTAATAATTTGTAAATAAGGTATAACTGAGGTCTGAGTCATAAGAGAAAAAGATTAAGCAGTAGTTACTTTGTTGTAGATGCTCCAAGTTCAAACATGAAAACAAAGTTTCTGATGTCATTAACGTCAAAGAAGCACACCTTCTCCTTAATTTTCAATGTCAGTTTATGTTTTTCTAACTTTAATGCAAACATGCTCTAAGAGATTCCTAATGCCAAACCAATTATAGAATATGCTCCATAAGGGATCATGGAGAAAACAAAATGATACTTGAGCCCATTACAAACTTAGAATTGGCTCTCATTTTTCTGGTTGGTTAATTGGAGTCCTATTGTTATTAGTTGCACTTCTCCAAAATGTTCTTTACAAGAGTGAAACGAGTTTACAATAGAGGATTATTAATCAGCTTGAAGGTGATAAAACTTCCTATATAAGTCTCATAACCTACAAAAATCTCAATACCAGCAAGTGGATTGAAAATCTCAGAAACTGGTGATAGAGAAATAATTTTGTAGCGAGAGGTATTTTCAAGCCAATGTACATGGTATGCAAGAAAAAATATATCACTCTAGCATAAGGGAATGGCTTAAACTTACAACTTGGCAGAGATCTTTTTCACAGTCCCATCTAGAAAGCTTTTCCTGCAACATCATTTTGCACAACAGGAATTTCAATGTAAAAAAAGAGAATGTAAGATTTGAAAACTTAAACTCATAAAATTTGAAGCAAGAAAGCAAGGAAGAATAGGAAAACGACAGATTTGAATACTAACCCAAGCTTTCTTCTCACTAAGCATTAAAGAATTAAAGAAGGTACCTGCGGCAGTGCTTCCAGCAGTGAACCGTGGTTCCTGCAAGTTTAACGACAGAGGGAGGGACCTGCGAACAGGAGAGAAAACCAGAAGGAGAATCTGAGTGAGTATTACGGATTCACGATTTAGGGATTCAATGGAGTGAAGGGAATATAGGGATTTAGTGGAGTGGGCGAACAACGGCGAAACAGGCCGGACCTGCACAACGCACGAGCGACGGCAAGCGACGGCGAGCGACGGCAAGCGACGGTGAAAGAGGAGCAAGAGCGTAGGGCGACTTAGGTTTTCAACGGTGAAAGAGGAAGAAAGCACTTTGAACGAATACTACTCTTTGTATCCTGTGTAAAAATTAAAAAAAGAATGATCTTTCACAACGGTTATAACAAAACCGATGTGAAAACTAAAAAACTGAGACTTTTCACATCGGTTATGTTACATCGGTCATAACATAACTGATGTTAAAACTAAAGAAAATATGGACTTTTTACATCGCTTATACTTCAACCGATGTAAAAAGTACTTCATTAAAATTTCAAAAATGCCACCGCATTTAGCTTTCACATCGCTTATTATAAAAACCGTTGTAAAAAGTATTTCCTAACTACTTTTCACATCAGACATATTCCCAACCGATGTGAAAACTATCATAAAAGTTCACTATAATTTCAATATTGCCACCGCGTCATCTTTTACATCAGGTTATTGATTAACCGATGTGAAAACCCTGATGTGAAAAGTCTTTTTTCTAGTAGTGTCTTCTTCAGCCACCTTTTCCAAAATGGCTAGCCCGCTTGAAGGAACTTTGGAGAAGATTTACAAGATTTTAACAGTGATTGCCATTGCAGGATTCGTTCAGCTTGAACTTAATATTCCAGACCCAGCTGTCAATAAAGTGGCCGCATTGGACTTTTTAGTACATTTATTCTCAATGCGCATGGTCACCTCCCTCACGGTTGAGGCTACGAACAACAACCATCCACGCCGCATGCGTCTCATCGGCTTGGCTGTCGTCTTCACCTATAATGCAGTATTTTTTTTTTTCATGCAAGGCCTTGTTAGGTCTATATCTGGTTACCACTACGGTATTGGTAGTTTTGTCAGCATCTCTTTATTATTTCCCTTTTTCATGATTATTCCTGCTTTAGTTTACGTTTGCAAATATGAGCATTAGTTTTATTAAGTGTTTGTTTTAGGAACCAACTTAATTTCATTCAGTTTTTTTTTTCTTCTTTCATTCAGTGCTGGAATTAATAATATTTACGCTGGTAGTGTACGTTTTGCACCATATTAATTAGTATCGATCACTACTATTTTCCCCTATTAGTTTTGTTCATGATATGTTATCTATATATTACTCTAGTGTGTCATGAGAAATTTATTAATGATGTGATGCTTCGCTCACTTCTCAAGCTAAGTGGGTGGAAACAGGGCCGGTCCCGACATTTTGGAGGCCCTGGACAAATAATAAAAATGGACCCCTAATAATTTTAACGTTCAAAATTTAATTAGTACCATTATGTTGGTTCGTTTGACAACTGACATCTTACAACAGGCTCAGGGGTCGCGTGTTCAAATTCAAGCAACGTGACCTTTTGCTTTAATTTTTGAATTCTTTCAATTTAAATTAATTAACAAATAACATGTCAAAAGCCAAAAGGTGGGATTCGTAATATACACAGTTACTAACCACTAGACCAGCTTAAGTCATTAATAATATCTTGAACATTAATTATTATAACTAAATTTTATTTTAGAGTAAAATTTAATGAGAATTTTTTTTTGGGCCTCTTCTTTTTGGAGGCCCTGGGCTGTGGGCCTGCTTGCACAGGCTCAGGACCGGCCCTGGGTGGAAACCATTTGCATCGATTGTGATCTACGTACTCTGTTTTACTAGAATGAATCTCTGGAGTGTATCTGAAATTATGTAAATTTGGCCTAGGTGCATGTGATTCGGATTTTATAACTGAAAACTCTCTTTTATTATACTTTAAATCCTAGTATAAGGATGCAAATTTACTCCTCGATTATCCTAGTATAAGGATGTAAAATTAATTCCTCGATTGTCCTACTCTTTTTATTTTAATAAGCCCTCAATTGTCCTACTTGATCCAAGTGAAATCACCATTGAGTTATTCTCCTCCGTGGCTTGACTAGAGATGGCAGGAAAACCTAAACCTGCGGGGCCCAACCCGAACCCGACCCAAAATTGTGGGCGAAACCCGATTTCTTTGGGTTTGGGTTTCACCCAGATTTTAAAACATGTTTGGGTTTGGGTGTGGGATTGATTAAACCCGCACCCGCACCCAAACCCAAACCCGAAGTCTTGTGCATGTAATTGCCAACCCTGATATATATATACTGTTAAAGCTACTAAGAGCATCTCCAATGCATGGTTGCTTGTTGGGTTGCTTAAGTGCTATTCTGGTAGGCCCAGACTACCACATAGGATTTAAGCAACTCATAAGTAACTCATGTAGAATTCTCTCCAGTGCATGGTTGCTTATTTTACTTTTAGTTGGACCTCACTGTACCTCATATGTTTATATTTTTATTTCCACCTAAGCATGATTTAAATATAAATATTTTTAACAATATAATATTTCAATTATATTATCTAATTTTTTAATTAACCTGATTTTATCAAATTATAACAGTATAACAAATTCAACTTTTTTTTGTTGTTGTTGTTCGAATATAACAAATTAACTCCTTAAAAAAAGAGTATAACAAAACAACTATCTATTTTTTGTTCAAAAAAACTATTTATTTCAATTTATTTGATTTTTTTTTAATTTGGGCCAAATCCATTGATCCATTCACCAAAACAATTCATTACCCGTTTCTTTCCCAAAAAAATTCATTCACTCAATCTCTCACACGTTATCACCCACCGCATTCACCATTCAGTTTATTTCTCACCCAACGCATTCACTTTTTCCATTCTCGAAGCTTCTTTCTCTCTCACACTCTCCAGATTCACCTTCTCTTCTCACAGATTGAGTGAAACCCAAATTCACCTTCACTCACCTCTTCCTCTACTCTGAGATCGAACCCAAATTCACCCTCTCGTTCAAACCCACATCTCTCAAACCCTCTCGTTCAAACCCTCTCCATCTTCTGTCTTTCAAACCCTCTTCATCGAAGCCTCCATCCGCGTTCTCTCTCACTCTCAATCGAAGCCTCTCCTATGTTCGGAGATTCCAGCCATCAGATCGGCGATCGGAGGTTCCAGCCATCAGATCGGCGACATGCAAGAGAGATCCTCTCCATTTTTGTGTAATTTTTTTTATTTGTTTTAAAAATTTGTATTTTAATTGTTAAATCTGTGTTATATATTTCTGTAATTGTTAATTTGTATCACAGATTCTCTCCCTTCCCCTCCTGTAATATATTTCTGAAATTTTGGATTGTTGTTGAAATTTTTAAAATTTAAATCTCTTTTCTGGTTTCCTTTTATTGTTGGATATGCTTGTTCATGGATCTGTTCTTCCCTCTTCTTTTAACGATTATTCTGTTGCTGAATGGAAAGAGAAAAAACAGTTTTTTAATTAAGGAGCGTTGCTTAAATAAGCAACGTTGCTTAGCTTTGAGCTGTTAGCAACGCCACCTCAGCAAGCTTCAATGGGGCAGAAAAATAAGCAACGCACCTTATTTTAAGGAACCAGGTTAAGCAACCCCCATTGGAGTTGCTCTAAGTAGAGTTTTTTTTAACTACTAAGTAGAGTTTTTTTTAAGCTAATATATGGGCTACTTTATTGGCATCCCTCTTGACATGTTGCAGTTGAAAACAGGGATATGAGCTGCAAGCATCCGGCAATCTTGTAGAATTGGTTCCAGAATTGGTTCCAGCGTTGATCGTCCCTTTCCATTATTGAACCAATTTACCACATTAAAGGCATCTAATATTGTGTCCAGCTCCAATGCCTGAATTCGTGTAAGTGCCCACCTTAAAGCTGTCGTTTCTGCCAGTGTTGGTTCCAAACGGTGCTCAAAGAGGGCTGTCTCTGCATACATACAGGTACCCGCATGATCCCGTATCACCATGGCCATGCCCAAGCCATCATTTCCTGTCCACCCCGCGTCAATATTAACCTTCAGCACGCCATTAACTGGTGTCTTCCATCCCTCAGTCGAGTTCATGGAGCTATCATCATGAGCATGTTTATGTTCTAAGCCACGTTGGGCCGCTTGCTGCCACTCACTCAATAGTACGAGGGAGGAATATTGCGAGTTTGGACTTATTTTTTGACCATAGAGAAAGTTGTGGTGATTGGAGAGTTATTTCTCCACTCAAAAGCTAAAATTATGCGTCATTATCCGCACGGAAGCAGAATTTGTCAACACGAGATATAATTAGTCCATGTCAAATCTAAATAGTCCATGCATTGGTATGGGCCTTACTTATATATCGTGACACCTGCCACAATCATGAGGGTAAATAAAATCTATTGTATCTCTTATTTACCACCTCCAATTCTCACCAATCACAACTATCACCTATCACTTAACCAATAACTATCATTTTCTTTTTAAAACTCAATTTTAAATATGGGTGTTTTAAACAAATTTTATACATTAATTAATAAGCTCTTAAATTGTGTTCATTTCCTTAAACAACAAACCATTTCAAAATAAAAGAAAGCAAATAGAATTTGTGAAAATAACACCTGGGTTCATTTTCTTCAAGGACAAACGGCTCTGCTGAGCGAATGACATTACAGACCGAGCTTTGGCATCATCATATATATGGCTCAAGTAGCTAGGGTGATGTATAAGAGTTTCTCCTGTCGAACCAAAACCGAGTAGGACAAATTTGGGGTGAAATGATCACTATTGGAAGTGGTAGGCAAAGGGCAAGGAGTTGCACCAAAAACATACTCTTCCAAATATCGTGCAATGAGGAGAGAATTAGTGGAATTTACCTTGATTGAGAGCTACATATAGGAGTGTTGAACTCTGTTGAGACTTTGTCCTAGAAGCCGTTTGAATTTCAATTTTCCTTGTCACTTGTCAGTTTTAGTTTTATAATTTATTGTTGAATAAGTCTGATATGATCGATATTTGAAGTTTATTAGGATCGGATGTTAGTAGATAAGAAATTTTTTGTTTATTAAAAGTATTGTTAGTCAATTTTTAAACTCATGGAGCTTTATCATTTATAATTTTCAAGTGTATTTAAACTCTAGAAAGGAGGCTTGTTGGTGGATGAGCCCGTAGCGATAGCTTGATCTTCTGCCATGGATCTTTACTCTACACCTGTTAAGATGTTAGTTCTAGAGCCTAAGCTCTGATGCCAATTGATATGTAAATAAGTAACACAAGAAAGGGGGGGTTTGAATTGTGTTCTTAAAAATTACTTGTTAAAACTTTAGTTTATGAAAAGAAGATAAGTTCTTAAGAAAATTGTTCTGGTGACTTTTCAAAAACCGTTTAGTGCAGCGGAAGTAAGTAAATAAAGCAGAACGATCAGCACACAGGAATTTATACTGGTTCACCCTAAACGATTGGGCTACGTCCAGTACTTGGCCACCACCAAGATTTTCACTAGCAAGTATCAAGGACTTCTCCAATACAAGTATTAGACAGGACTTCTCCAAGTATTATCACGGACTTCTCCAAGTATTGTACAGGACTCCTCCTAGTATTATCACGGACTTCTCCAAGTATTGTACAGGACTCCTCCTACAATCAACAAGATTGTTTGGCTCTACAAGAAATCTCTTCTCAAAAGAGTTGGTGTAGACAATTTATGGCACTGGAACTCTCAAGTGTTTTGGGTTCTGAAAGGACGTTGGACCACACAAGAGTTCAGAATCTAAGAGAGAAGTAAGAGAAGAGGTTTGACTCTTTTAAGGTTTGGTATTCTCTCTTGATTTAGCAGAGGTATGAGATCGGATTTGACTCTTAGGAAATCTGCTGTGAGCTTTTAATGCTTTGAAGAATGTTTTGATTAACTGCTCTGAGTTCTTTCTTTTCTTGCAATAAATTTTTCTCTTCTTTTTTTTTTCAATCTTCAGATATGTCCTTTATATATGATCTTGCTAGTTGTGTAGCCGTTGAGACACAAAATCTGGCCGTTGTTTGTAGCCGTTGTGAGTGTCATCTAACCATTGATTCAAATCTCCGGTTGGTAGCTTCATTAAATGCATGCTGCTGTTCAAAACTATCCTTTAGCCAAAAAGGTGTACTTTGTCAGCTAGTAGGTGGTGATAGCTTTGGGCTACTTTGCAGAAGAGAGACATTTTGGAAAAGTGATGTTGACGTGTTGTCCTTTTTCCTCTTCATTGGTCATCGAGACTTCTCTCTTCAAAGATAAATCAGTTTGCACGTGACCAGATTAGTTTCCTTCTGACTAAAGCATGGGGCAAATAGTTGAGATACAATTTTGACTTTCCCGCTCAAAGACTTCTTCTGAAATTCTGAGGTATGACGTGGCATAAAACGATACAGAATAAGTGTCTTCCTTGTTTACTGGACGATGCGATCATATCTTGCGTAAACTTCTTTTTCCTTATAAGGCTTAGGCATATTCGTTGAAGCATGCGACCTTATAATATATATTTCCTGAAAAATGTCATTAACATCTGGAATTAGATTTTAGTATAGAAAGGTATTTATAAAAATTGTTAGGATCAAAATAAGATTGAAACACGTTGTAACACGTTTGAACTTAACAATCTCCCCCTTTTTGATAATGACAATTTTTATTGAAAAGGATAATGATCAAGAGTAAAAAGAATTTATGCTCCCCCTAAATTGGGTAATATAAAAGTTTTTAAAAAAAAACTTATTCAAATCATATTACTCCCCCTGAGTTGTATAAAACTTTGGTGTTAACTTGATCTTAAACTTTTCTATAATTCCTAATTCCTATTTTCTCCCCCTTTGGCATTATTAAAAAGAAAGGGAAAAGAATTTAGTAGAAAGGTATAATATGCATAGTAAACATGGCAAACGTTAGTTATAAAACGATAAGCATGATGGAACGATAAAATATGCATAATCAGTGAACAATTGTCTGAAAACATAAAAGTAAAAGCGAATTGTTCAGGATAGAGAGTTGGCCATTAGCCAAAGCGTGTCAGCAGCTGATCGATTTTCTGAGCAAGAGTCATGAACTGCTGGTTGATGTGGTCACGGTGGTCTTCAAAGTCTTCTCTGGTGACAAATTGAGTCGCCAAGACTTGAGCACTTGAGCTTCCACCTTCAGTCTTGAAATCAGCTTGAAGTCCCTCAGATTCATCTTCTTCTTTTCCATCAGCAGAACTGTTCAGTTGTGACTCTGTATCATCTGCCTCTTCAAGCATCTTCCCCTTTCCTTTGTCAGTGTTGGCTTTCTCAGAATGAGAAACAACTTCAGGAATGTGAGTGGGTAGGAGTACAAACACCCAAGTTCCAAATTTCAGTGAGAGCGCGGAGGTCCGATTCATGAGAGAATATGGCAGAGTACCAACATATCCCTCAGAGACACTCAATTTCCAGAACTCTGGATCAGGAACTTTGCAAGCGTGAAGTTGGAACAAGTAGTTGTCACCCTCTTGTCGTTTCCATCTGGCGGTGAGCTGATTGCTTGAAGACTTGTCAATCTTTCTTGCCAGAAGGTTCAGGTAGCTTTTGAACGATCCCTTGGTAGTCCTCAAGGTGCGTCTGCGTTGGATAGCAGAGGACACTAGCGTCTGAAGGCGCCTCTTTCTTGCTAGAGAAAAATAGAGAACAGTACCGGATCTGCTTGCCTTCTTAGTGCTTGCTTCCGTGAACGGTTTGAGAGTAGAAGTCATATGCTCATCGGCAATCAATGACTTAGGCAAAGATTGAACAAGTTGGAATGCAGAGGCATTCTCTTGTGCAACGACAGTTTGTTCAGTGATGAAAGCAGTGTTCATGGTAGAGTTTGGTTGAGATGTGAGTGGTTCATTTGTTGTTTCAGTCAAGGGTTCATTGAGGTTTGTGTTTGGTGGGATTTTTGGCAATGGTTCAGTGTGGTGTTGTGAATGTGTTGGAGAGGAGTGTGGTGTTTGAGTATTGTCAACAAACAGTGAATCCAGAAATTCTTTGTTGGACATTTCAGAAGGAATTTCTTGATAAGGTAAGAGAGAGTTTGCTAACCTTGTGTGAAGGACAAAGTCCTCATCAAGGAAGGGCTCCTCAGGTTCAGCAGAGAGAATCTTCCTTTTCTGATATGCAGGTTGTGGTTCAACAGTAACATGAGATTCTTCAAATTGCTTCCTCAATCTCTTTAGCTTTTTGGGTTCAGCATTCTTGACAGTCGGAGAACCTTTTCCTGATCTGGTTCTTGAAGCGATGGGGTTGGATTGAGACTGCAATGGTTCACCACTCTTCACAATCTTGATTCGAACAGACTGTTCTTCCTCGTCCTCAGGGAACGGTGCGATGCGGAGAGATGCAGGAACAGTTCTCTTGGACGGTTCCTTCTTTGACACATCGGACAGTTCTGTCAGATTTTTCTTCCTTGTCTGGACAGTCTGTTCATCAGATACCTTTTCTTTTCCTCTGGTGTTTTTCCTCGTTCTGGGCAAGTATTCTTCAGGAACTTCAGAGGCATCAAAGGGAATGTGCATTTTGCTCACATCTCCCAGTCTGATCGGTGAAGGAAAGATCACATCTTCATTCAAGCGATCCTCTGATTCCAGAAACTCTTTGATAACACCTTTCTTTTCGAAAATAACGGTCAGCAGCGAGCCAAAAGGAAGGTATCCTTGGCTTTTATCCAGATAGTTGATCAAGTAGTTCCACATCAAGTGTGCAGGGTTAATTTTCACTCTTTTCAAGATCTTGTACAATGCATACCTTGCGTGCGCATTTACATAATTTCTTGCACCATCCTTTGGTAAGACAACCTTGCTAATCACAGCATTGTTGAACTTTACATCATCAATGAGATTGCCCACTTCCACAGTCAGTGGTTCCTCTTGGTTCTTCCAAATGCACTTCCAGTCATCAACTTTCGCAAACCAATTTGGGGAATATTTTTCACCAACTTCCAACTTCACATTCAGTGCTTCAGCCATGTCGTTGAGAGTCACTAAGATGATCTTGTCATTTACTTTGGACTTAATGACTTGTCTGTGATTTATCACAACGGCACAGTCATAAAATTCCTTTACCAAAGGCACATACACTTCGCGCTGAGCCATGGTGTACACGGTCTCCCAGTCCTGATGAAGTAAGTCTGCAAGCCCAGCCATCTTCACGAAGGCAAACACCTTCAGATCAAAGTACCTTGGGGACACAAGAGAGTTGTCACCCAGTTTCTCAGTTTTCACGGCTCCAACCTCCTTGAGTTGAACAGAGCGTTGGCGGTTGATCCTCTCTGATCTCCTCTGGATGATCTCCATTTCTTCAGCAGAGTAAGGTGTTTTACCACCTTTCTTGGATTGGGCCTTAGATTTGGAAGGGGCTTTGGAAGAGGTAGCAAGAACTCCGGCCATTTGGGAATGAGAGGAAGTTTCAGAGAAGGCTTAGGGTTTCTTTACTTGGAAGAGAGAGAGAGTAAGTGTCAAATGAAGTGAGGTGAAAGAGAGAGAAGGAAATCTTTTGGATATATTTGATTTGGAATAAGGAATGGCAGTTTTGGATGATGTGCAGATGGCGGTTTTCTTTTCATGAGAGAGAAACTATTAAACAATTGAGCAGTTGAGACCACGCGCGTTAAAAGTAAGAGAGATAACTGCTTCGCATTTAATGTGATGGGACCTTTCAAAGTTCACTGTTGTAGCACGTGCAAGAGTAATGATGCATTGAACTAAACAATGTGTTTGCCAGCTGTTAACCAAACGATATAGATTTCCTGAGAGCAACTTCATTGAACAGAGAATTGTTGAACGATTTGATCTACTGGTTGAACAGTGAGGAGACAGAACAGTGCGGATGTTCTTCGAAGAACGAAACCTGCAAAATAGAAACCTTTGTTTCCATACCTTTTATTGATCAGAGAGCATACTTATCCTTGTTCTTAGATCTGAGAATCTGCCTTCTAAAAGAGGTTTCGTGAGTATGTTAGCAAGTTGATCTTCTGTGTGTATATGAGATATATCAATGTTTCCCTTTGCCACAAGGTCTCTAATGAAATGATGTTTGATCTCAATGTGCTTTGTTCTTGAATGCTGAACTGGATTCTTGGCAATATTGATGGCACTTGTGTTATCACATAAAAGAGGTATCTTGTTTTCATGAATGTTGTAATCCTCAAGTTGATGCTTTATCCATAGGAGTTGTGTACAACAAGAACTTGCTGCCACATATTCAGCTTCAGCAGTGGATAAGGAAATAGTGCTTTGACGTTTACTTGTCCAGGATACTAAACAGTTTCCCAGAAAGTGACATCCTCCACTAGTGCTTTTCCGTTCAACTCGATCACCAGCATAATCCGCATCACAAAATCCTTTCAACCTGAAATCTTCACCTTTCTCATATAATAGACCAAGATTAGCAGTACCAATTAAATATCTAAAGATTCGCTTAACAACACTAAGATGAGATTGCTGTGGGTTTACCTGAAACCTTGCACATAGACAAACACTAAACATTATGTCTGGTCTGCTGGACGTTAAATAAAGAAGTGAACCAATCATCCCTCTGTACGATGTTGGATCAACTGGTGAGCTTTCATCACTTTTGTCCAGAACAGTGTTGGGATACATAGGAGTACTCATCTCATTTGACTTGTGCATGTTGTATTTCTTGAGCATATCCTTTATGTACTTGGACTGATGTATGAAGATCTTGTCTTTCTCTTGCTTGATTTGAAGTCCCAGAAAGAATTTCAGTTCTCCCATCATACTCATTTCAAATTCACTTTGCATGAGAGTAGAAAATTCTTTACACAGTTTATCGCTAGTTGCACCGAAGATGATATCATCAACATACAATTGTACAAGGATGTAGTCGTCCTTCAATTGCTTCCTGAAGAGGGTGTTGTCAATCTTTCCTCTTGAAAAACCATTCTTCATGAGAAAGTTGCTTAGACGATCATACCAAGCCCTTGGGGCTTGTTTTAAACCGTACAGAGCTTTCTTCAACCTGTACACGTAGTCTGGAGTGGATGGTTCTTCAAAGCCTGGAGGTTGCTTCACATAGACTTCCTCTTCAATTACTCCGTTCAGAAAGGCGCTTTTGACATCCATTTGATATAGCTTGATGGAATGTTGACATGCAAAAGCTAGGAGTATCCTTATTGCTTCAATTCTTGCAACTGGTGCGAACGTTTCAGTGTAGTCAATTCCTTCTTGTTGGTTGTAACCTTGTGCTACTAGTCTCGCTTTGTTTCTAGTGACTTTCCCATTTTCATCCATCTTGTTTCTGAAGACCCATTTAGTACCAATGATAGATTTTCCAGTTGGTCTTGGAACTAGGGTCCATACTTGACTTCTTTCAAATTGATTTAGTTCTTCTTGCATAGCCAGAATCCATCCTTCATCTTGTAGAGCCTCTTCAACGTTCTTTGGTTCAATCTCTGAGATGAATGCACTGTTTGATTCTTCTCTGAATGCTGATCTGGTCTTTACTCTTTCTGATACACTTCCAATGATTTGCTCTGGTGGATGATCACTTCTGTACTTCCACTCCTTTGGAAGTGAGATTCCGCTTGAAGTCATGACTTGGTCAGACTGTTCAGGAATAGTACCAGGAGGTGACGGAGATTGATCTTCATGAACTGATTCTGATGGTTGAGCTCTCGTTGTATCGTCATCTGCTTCATCATGATCTGATAGGTCTAGATTGAGAAAATCTCTTTCTAAACGATCAACGGCCTTGATTGAACTATCATCGAACTTGACATTGATAGATTCTTCAACAACTTTTGTTCTTGAGTTGTAAACTCTATAGGCTTTGGAGTGAGAAGAATATCCAAGGAGAATTCCTTGATCAGACTTATTGTCAAATTTTCCGATGTTGTCCTTGGTGTTGAGAATGTAACACTTGCATCCAAATGGATGAAAGTACGATACAGTTGGCTTTCTATCTTTCCATAGTTCATATGGAGTCTTTTTCAACATGGGTCGCATAGATATTCTATTCTGAATGTAGCATGCAGTTTCAATAGCTTCAGCCCAGAAATACTTTGGTAGGGAAGTTTCACTGAGCATTGTCCTTGCCATTTCTTGAAGTGATCTGTTCTTCCGTTCAGCTACACTGTTTTGCTGTGGTGTCCTTGGAGCTGAGAACTGATGGCTGATACCTTCTTGTGCACAGAATTTTTCAAAATCTTCATTCACAAACTCTCCTCCTCTGTCACTGCGAATGGCTGTGATGCAGTAGCCCTTTTCATTTTGAACTCTTTTGCTGAAGATCTTGAATGCTTGGAATGTTTCATCCTTGCTTCTTAGGAAGTAGACCCAACAGAATCTTGTGTAGTCATCGATAATGACAAAACAAAATCTTTTTCCAGAAACACTAGCTACCCTAGTGGGACCAAACAAATCCATATGTAAAAGGTCCAGAGGTTTGCTAGTACTGACAAAGTTTTTAGCACGACAGGAGGTACGATGCTGTTTGCTTTGAGTACATGCAGAACATGTAGCATCAGATTTAATAGATAGTTTTGGCAAACCACGTACTAAGTCATTACTTATGATTTTAGTAATGGTCCTTAAGGATGCATGCCCTAGCTTCCTATGCCAAAGCCATGTATTATCCTCTGATGATACTAGACAAGTTACATTTTGATTTGCTAGGTTTTCCAAGTTCGTCTTATATAGATTCCCTTGTCTCTGAGCTTCAAAGATGATTTTGTCATTGGAATCAGTAACACTACACTTCACTTTATTAAAGGAAACAGTGAATCCACTATCACATAATTGACTTATGCTAAGTAGATTATGTTTTAACCCTTCAACTAATAAGACATTATTAATTACTGGAAGAGGTTCCTTACCAACAGTACCTTCTCCAACAATGAATCCTTTTTGATTTCCACCAAAGGTTACAAATCCACCATCAGATCTAACTTGAATCTTGGGGAACATAGACTTTTCTCCCGTCATATGACGCGAGCATCCACTGTCCAGGTACCATTGTTGGCGTTTCCTTCGTTCTGTTAAGTAAATCTGCAACAGGAATTATTGATTTCTTAGGTACCCAGATTTTCTTGGGTCCTATAGGGTTAGTTGCACGCTTGGGAGGAATCTTCTTCTCATAGAAGATTTTCTTTCCTTCCCTTTCTATTGAACAGTTCAAAACAAATTTAGATTCACTATCAATAGAAGAAGTAAACGATATATCAGACATAGTTTCATTAGACGGTTCACTGCTGTCAAAACCCAGACCACTTTTATCATATAAGTCTCTACTGTTTCCACATAGTTTAACTAAGTTGTCATGCCCTATTGTGAAAGTAGATAAATCATCAATCAAAACTTTGATTCTTTTCTTTAAAGCAGATACTTCCATTGTGGAGTCTTGTTTCTTTAAAAACTCATTTTCATGAATAATGGAATCTTTTTCTTTTAAAACTTTCTCATGTTCTTTTTGCAACTTGGAAAACTGTTTCTTCAGGTTCTTGTATTTTTCAGATAAAGTGTAAGAATGTTCAAGCAGTTCATTAAACTCTTCTTCAAGATTTTCAGATCTTACCTCATCATCTGATCCATCTACTGAAGCCATGAGAGCGAATAGAGATTCTTCATCTTCTTCTTCCTCGTCATCTTCAGAGTTGTTTTCAGAATCATCCCAGCCAGTTACTAGAGCTTTCTTCTTCTTGTAGAATGGTTTCCTGACAGGCTTTTTAGCTAGTCTAGGACAGTCTGGTTTGATGTGACCTGGCTTTTTGCATTCGAAACATGTAATGTTGCTTTTGTCTGCAGTTGAGGTGCTTTCACCTTTGTGTGGAAAGGATTTCTTTTTCTGACTTGATTCTCTTTTGTTGTCCTTCTTCAGGCCTTTTCCTCTTTGTTGTTTGATCCACATCTTTTTGAACTTTCTGTTGAACAGTGCTTGCTCATCATCGGACAGTTCTTCTGAGGAATCTTCTTCATCAGACATTTCTGTCGTCTGACTGTTTTTGGAGATGTTAGCTTTGAAGGCGATGCTTTTCTGCTTCTTTAGGCTTTCATCTTGAGAAAGTTCAATCTCATGAACCTTCAGAGATCCCAGGAGATCTTCAAGTTTTAGTGTGCTAAGATCTCTTGCTTCTTGGATAGCAGTAACTTTGGGTCTCCATCTTTTAGGAAGGCACCTCAGTATTTTTGTGATTTGATCAATGTGTGCGTATGTGCGATCGAGATTTCGAAGACCATTGATAATGGTTTGAAATCTTGCGAACATTTCATCAATGGTTTCATTTTCCTTCATTTTGAAGGTTTCATATTCAGCCACTAGTAAACTTACTTTGGCTTGACGTACATTTGCTGTACCTTCATAGGCAAGCCCTAGAGCTTCCCATACTTCTTTGGCAGTTGCGAGTCCATCAACTTTGTCCAACTGAGCTTTGCTTAATGCACATAAGAGAAATAGTTTTGCCTTTGAATTGAGTTGATAGTCTTTGCGTTGAGCTTCTGTCAGCTGATCTTTCTTGATGGGTTCACCAGCGTCATCTTTATAGACGATGTTGCCATTTTCAATGATATCCCACAACTTGTAGTTTGAGGATTCTATGAAAAGTTGCATGTGCGTCTTCCAGTAGGGATATTCGGTTCCATCAAAGAAAGGAGGCTTGTTGGTGGATGAGCCCGTAGCGATAGCTTGATCTTCTGCCATGGATCTTTACTCTACACCTGTTAAGATGTTAGTTCTAGAGCCTAAGCTCTGATGCCAATTGATATGTAAATAAGTAACACAAGAAAGGGGGGGTTTGAATTGTGTTCTTAAAAATTACTTGTTAAAACTTTAGTTTATGAAAAGAAGATAAGTTCTTAAGAAAATTGTTCTGGTGACTTTTCAAAAACCGTTTAGTGCAGCGGAAGTAAGTAAATAAAGCAGAACGATCAGCACACATGAATTTATACTGGTTCACCCTAAACGATTGGGCTACGTCCAGTACTTGGCCACCACCAAGATTTTCACTAGCAAGTATCAAGGACTTCTCCAATACAAGTATTAGACAGGACTTCTCCAAGTATTATCACGAACTTCTCCAAGTATTGTACAGGACTCCTCCTAGTATTATCACGGACTTCTCCAAGTATTGTACAGGACTCCTCCTACAATCAACAAGATTGTTTGGCTCTACAAGAAATCTCTTCTCAAAAGAGTTGGTGTAGACAATTTATGGCACTGGAACTCTCAAGTGTTTTGGGTTCTGAAAGGACGTTGGACCACACAAGAGTTCAGAATCTAAGAGAGAAGTAAGAGAAGAGGTTTGACTCTTTTAAGGTTTGGTATTCTCTCTTGATTTAGCAGAGGTATGAGATCGGATTTGACTCTTAGGAAATCTGCTGTGAGCTTTTAATGCTTTGAAGAATGTTTTGATTAACTGCTCTGAGTTCTTTCTTTTCTTGCAATAAATTTTTCTCTTCTTTTTTTTTTCAATCTTCAGATATGTCCTTTATATATGATCTTGCTAGTTGTGTAGCCGTTGAGACACAAAATCTGGCCGTTGTTTGTAGCCGTTGTGAGTGTCATCTAACCATTGATTCAAATCTCCGGTTGGTAGCTTCATTAAATGCATGCTGCTGTTCAAAACTATCCTTTAGCCAAAAAGGTGTACTTTGTCAGCTAGTAGGTGGTGATAGCTTTGGGCTACTTTGCAGAAGAGAGACATTTTGGAAAAGTGATGTTGACGTGTTGTCCTTTTTCCTCTTCATTGGTCATCGAGACTTCTCTCTTCAAAGATAAATCAGTTTGCACGTGACCAGATTAGTTTCCTTCTGACTAAAGCATGGGGCAAATAGTTGAGATACAATTTTGACTTTCCCGCTCAAAGACTTCTTCTGAAATTCTGAGGTATGACGTGGCATAAAACGATACAGAATAAGTGTCTTCCTTGTTTACTGGACGATGCGATCATATCTTGCGTAAACTTCTTTTTCCTTATAAGGCTTAGGCATATTCGTTGAAGCATGCGACCTTATAATATATATTTCCTGAAAAATGTCATTAACATCTGGAATTAGATTTTAGTATAGAAAGGTATTTATAAAAATTGTTAGGATCAAAATAAGATTGAAACACGTTGTAACACGTTTGAACTTAACAGGAATAAGATGGAAAGGAGATAGGACCAGAAATTCGCTGTTTAGCGACGGATTTAGCGACCGAAATATTTTAGTCACAAATAGCGACCGAGTTTGCGACGGAATCCATGATATTTTGGTCATACTTCAAGTTTGACTTATTAGCGACCGATTTAGCGACGGAAAATTTAGCGACAGACATTTATGTCGCTAAATTTGTAGAATAAAAATAATAAAGAGATGTAGCGACCGAACTAGCGACAGATTGTGTTAGCGACCGAACAGTCCGTCGCTATTAGCGACGGTTATATTAGCGACCGACATTTCCGTCGCTAAAAAGTATAGCAAAAGTAATAAACAAAGTATCGACTGTATTAGCAACGGATGATTTAGCGACCGATATATCCGTCGTTAAAAAGTATAATAAATATAATAAACAAAGTATCCTTTTTTTTTGGACAAAGATTGAGTTATCATTGATTAATGGGTCTAGGCCCAAAAAAACACGGAAAGACAAGATCTAATAAAGATTGCATCTGCACATGGAAATTCAGGGCCAACAAAGTATCCTTTTTAAAAAATGTCATGACACGGATTCGAACCCAGGATCCACAACAATAATAGCAAAAACATGCCAATTGAGCTATTTAGCTTCCTGAGTTGTGTTTTCGTTTATTATATATATTAATTAATAAAACGTAACCCTAATTTTATCAAAACTCAGAGTCAATCTACCAAATCAGAACCTCTGCTACTCGAGACTTTCTCGCTCACTCTCTTCTCTACGCTGCACGAACCTCCATCGTTAGGGTTCCTCTTCATCTTGGTATGACTTTATTTTCTGGCTCTCTTTACTCTCGCATCCTGCCTCTCGCTCACTCTCTTCTCTTACAGGTCACGAATAAAAAGAGGAAAAGGTAGAGGAGGATGAGGAATCCGATGATGTAAGTAAATCCTATTTATTGCCTTTGGTTTTTTTGTTTGTTTGGTAAAATCATTCTGGTTTGGCTGATTGGAATTTCTTCAAGTGGCTAGGAGCACGTGAAACCATATTTGTTTGGCTGGTTTGCTATCTTGATTTTTTCCCAAGGTGTCATGGCTCTTGTCTGCGACTTGTTCTGCTGACAGGTCCCTATATTGCTCCAAGTTGAATCTGTGGAATTTGGTTGTGGTTGGTAATTGGGGCATGTGTTGGAATATTTGATTGAGGTTCTGTTGATCTAATCGTGTTAGGTTGTCATGTTGTGTGGGTAATTTTTTGGGTCCATTTGTCTGTTGCAACAATAGAAGTTTAGGCTCTTTTTACTTGTTCTCTATTCTACTGGTTTGAATACTGTGTATAGGGTTGGATCCCTCATTTTATATCATCTTTGCTTATCAAATAAAACTTGCAGTTTGTTGGAGACTTGGATTGAACATTCATGTTGTTTCATTTTCTTGCTGTTTTTAAGTTTGTAATATCTCAGATCCTTTTTGGTTCGATTGTTGATTTGTTTTGTGGTGCAGGATATGGGATTCATTCTCTTTGATTTGATGGTAGGCTGTTTCAACATTTCTCCAGAATACATTCTCAATCTAGAGTTACTTAGTCTTTGTTAAGTGCGTATCGACGGTTTTTAACTTGTCTGTCATAAGTTATTTTTTTTAGTGAAATTCTACTCATCCATTACATGAATAGAAGGGATTAACTGCCAAAATCAAAAGAGAGAAAAACATGGCTATGAAAATAGAATGTTCCAGCAAACATTAATAATAAAGCTTATCAGTTGAAGTTACGTTTTTTTTTTGAAATTTCAGTTTGTGCTTTGTGGACAATATTTTCATGGTGTTGTAGTGTTTTATTGACATTATTAGATCAATTGTAGTTTAGTTTCCTTTCTTGTACTCTTTTCCATGTTAACAACACAATAAATGATGAACATTCTGGACATTTGCCAGTTCTCAATGTTTTGGATAGAATATAGCAAGATAGTGCTGTTTGTTTATATTTTAAAAAAAAATCTCTGTTACATATCAGATGTGAACTAAACAAAACAAAGCACTAGGTGAACCAGCTATAGGCATATAACACCACAACTGTATCAGCATTTCCATAAAATATGTGTTCAGCTAATACTGCAAAGAAAGAATTGAAACATAGCTCAGCAACATACGACACTAGCGCAATGTCACTAGCTCAGCATTCTTTGTTTCTTGTTTCTGCCCCATTTTTTGTAAGTTTGGTACTATCTCAGATCCTCATTGGTTCTAATACATAAAGTAAATATTTTAATAAGCACTAACTTAGTGAGTTTGGTTAAAAGGAAAAATAGGGAACCATGCATATAGTCTTCAATGTTGAGATAAGTTCTCTTTCCTCTAAACTATGCTTGTGTTTACAGGTTTTTGGTGGATGAGAGTATGAATAAGCACTAGCAGCATACTTGACTAGTGGAGAGATTAGATGTCCTTGCACTAGATGTAGAAATCTCAAGTACTTAGATCCCAAAGAGGTTGAAGTTCATCTGATCGTGAAGGATTTGGAGGGACCCTTCACATTGGTGGCTCTATCACAACATCTCAACATAGAGACAATTTGGTTAAGATTTTTCTCTTGTAGTGTATTCTCTTAATTTAGATATAAATGATATTGTCCTAATTTTTTGGTACTTGTTTTAGGTGAAGAAAAATGGATTCAACCCTTCTCCACTAGACTTGTTTCGCTCTACACATCAACGCAAGGATGGCACATTTGTGGATAAGAAATCAGAGCATGTAGATGTATGATATGCTAAACTCTTCTTTAATTTAGTATACATGAATTGCATTGAACTAATCTATGAGACAAATATTTATGGATTGGTTGAGCTTTTGTGACATTTTTAGTGTTTTTGTCTTTGTTGCTCATACAAGGGTGTGCTTGAAATTATGGTAAATGTAAGTTAGGTATTGTAAAAGAGAATTTATGGTTGATTTTATTGTAACTAATTCTTGCTAACAGGGTACATATGTGCGTGAAATGGAAGATAGGACGCAAAGAGCATATGAGCAAAATCTTCCTCCGCCAAATGAGCTAGATGTGTGGCGGGAAGTGGCTGGCATGAAAAAGGGTAGAATATATGGGTTGGGATTGGAGTCCATTGTTATCAATAAGCAATATCATGGCTCATGTTCTTCATCATCTGAATGGGTAAGAAGATCATAATTTGATCAATTGAGAAACACTATTATGGAGGAGACTCAAAGAATGGTAAAACAAATGATGGAAGAAAGGATGCAACGACCACCAATACCAACCCCAAATCAAGAGGAGTTAGAAACTGAGGAGTCAGAGAATGAGGAGGATCTTGGTGTTTTTCCATGAAAACTTTGTCAAGCTTTGTTTCTATATTTAATGTAATAGACTATGTTTAATGTAATAGTAATCTACTTGACTAGTTTAAGTAGTTCATGGTATACTTTTTGTGATGATTCAGTGATGAATTTAGGTGGATATGTTAAGATTGTGTGTTTTGTGATGATTCAGTGATGATTATGGTTATATTCATATTTTTAACACTAAAAAAAATTGTCACAAAACTGATTATTTTTGTTAATTTTATATCTATTTCCGTCACTGAACTCCTCACTAACTTTCTAAATCTGTCGCTAATTCCGTCCCTAAATCGGTCGCTAAATCAGTCGCTAATTCGGTTGCTAAATTCCGTCACTATATCAGTCGCTAAATTTCGTCGCTAACTCGGTCTCTAAATACCGTCGCTTAATCGGTCGCTAAATTTCGTCGCTAACTCGGTCGCTACAATTCGGTCGCTATATCAGTCGCTATATCGGTGGCTAAATCGGTCGCAACATTTAGCGACGAGTGAAATAGCAACCAGCAACGATCGGTCGCAAAATCGGTCGCTAACTGTTTTAGCGACCGATTTAGGCCATTTAGCGACCGATTTGGTCCGTCGCTAAATGACTGTTTTCTGGTAGTATACCATCTAATCACATTAAATTCCATAACTTTGGTTCCCTCCCAATTTAGGAGTAGGTGATGGAATCAGAATTATATAGTCTCTTAAAACAATTTTGAGGAGTAGGAACAGCTTTTGTACGTGTTCTTCATCTGCTAGTGTGTTTGTCTTTTGTAGGCTTTTTTTTCCTATATATGAGAGGGTTGTTCTCATGTTTTTAATGAATTTCAATAAATCTCTTTTACTTTAAAAAAATATCATTTTACAAATATACCCTTTTTTATTCATCAAATATGTACACCTTCTCCCACTTGTTCCTACATCTACATTCACTTGTATCTTGCTACCTTGCGGCATTTTTTTACAATTGTTTTTTAATGCTTCTTACACTTTCCTTGTTGCGTTTTATTTTTCAATTGTTTTTTCATGCGTATCATGGCTTATTCCTTGCTGCATTTTATTTTTATTTTCAACTGCAGCAAAAGCAACTAACAAGAGCATCAAAACAAATGAGATAAACAATATGAGAAAGGAAGGAGTATATGATTTGAGAAACAAAACAATAACTATAGATAAAAGGATCGTAATAGTCTATTATTTTAAAGGGGTAATATAGGAATAAAAGAAGTTATAACTTATTTTGTTTTATCTATCATCTAAATAACTAGTTGAATATCCGTGCATCGCACATGTGATTTCAATTTAAAATCATAATAATAAAGAAATAACATCAAGGGATTAAAATGATAAACTTATTTTTATACTTTTTGTAAGTTTTTCAATAGTTTTCAGATTAATTTTATTAAATTTTATTTAGATATAATAAATGTTTAAGAGTTTAAATATGCATTTTATATGCCTCGTAAAACCTTTCATATTTCTTTATAATGCACATGATTTTTAAAAGGGTAAAGTAAAACTTTCTTAATCCGAAAGCGATAATAGATTATTTGTAACATTAGAAAATAAACTCGGAGGATCCTCTTCAACCCATGCATTTACATGAGCGAACAACTTCACATGAACCAAACTACAAAGGCAAAAACTTGACTAAGGTCCCTATAATCCTCCACAATTACTGCAAGTGGGAGTTTGATGCCTTTGGTGATTTTCATCTTTCATGTAACAAAAGAATATGTATTTTAGAAACCAGAGATGTAAACTCCATTGGATGACAAATCTGGATATCCAATCTTACGAACAAGCTCTCGGCTAGCACATAATCTAGCATAATTAAGGCCAAATGGAGAGCATGTTGAAGTCATGATCTGACTTTAATCATCCCTTACAGTTAGGTCAAAACCAATGAAATTCATGATAGATTTTGTTCAATATTAACTAAATTGCCTATATTAGTTGTAGAACTGAATTAAGTAATATCATAATTTATCATTTATGAAATTATTGATATTATACTTAAATTATTTCATATAATTCTTCTTGACATGTAGTATATTTTTTTGGTACATCGGAAATATAAATTGTACCCACCCAGGATTGATCCCTGGACTTCCCCCACCCAACTCATATGTCTCCTAACTCTTACTACTTGAGCTATCATTCGGGGACTAACAAATGAATTAATGATTATGATGTTGGTATGAGACATAGATCACATAAATAAAGTAAATCCTGAATTATATATTATATCTCATTTTAAATTTAATTTTTTAGTTTTTAGTGCTTATATATATATATATATATATTAAATTATTAATAATTGATCAACTATTTAAATAACAATAATATTATTGAACCGATTCATTGAATAGAGCAACTTTAAAATTTTAGTTTCAAAAAATATTTATATAAAAAAAATCATTTATCAAAATTAGAAATTAAATTAATTTCTCTAAACAAATTATATTTAAATTTTTTATTTAAATACTTTTTTGTTACAATTAGGGGGCTATAGTTGGATAAAATTAGTGTATATTAAAACTTATTATGGAATCTTGTTTAATTGATCTTATGATTACATATTTGGATTTATATATTACAAAATCACTATGGAGAAATCCCGAGACAAATATTTAAACTTTAGAAGATAAAACACATTATCTCATGGGTAAGAGAAGAGAAGAAAATTGAAATTTACGAGATGATGAGGATTGAGTGTTATCATTATTAGAAGATGAATAAGAAGTAGAGAAAAAATATGTGTGTAGGAGAAAAAGATTTCACAGTCTCTACCTTATCAACTTATTTATCGCCATTATGGCATAAATAATACTCGAATCACTAACATAGCATGAGAAATGGGATGAAGGAGTCATGACTGATGGCTCACCACATGTGAGATGACTCACCAGATCGGGACTCGCTCAACAGCTAACGGATCACACACTAGGTAGTGGTCGCTCACCTGATAGTGCCAGAGTCACCCAAGAGTGATCAAATCGTCAACTGGGCAGACTCTGTGAGCATAACAGGTTCACCCGGTCCAAAACATTTATTGTATATTATTGTCTAATGAAATTCACATATATTTATTTATAAACTGTTTTTATATTGATTATTTTGAAATATTTCAAAATCTTAAAAATTATTGAAGAGATTTTAAATATTAATTTTGAATTTCAAGTTAATTTTTTATCATATTTAATATTATATTATTATCGTTTAAAAATAATATTTAATCTCAAACCCTAAATCTAACTCAAATGTATGATTCATAATTTAAACAATCATAATTAACAAAAAAAAATGTAAATATGAGTGTTCATGGTTCATGTTTGATACATTTGTTGGCATTATGTTATGATTCTTGATTGAAGGGAGAGGCATATTGCGTGCCACCTACTTAACACCTCTCTTGACCGGTTTCTTTTTGAACTACTCATTTAGATCGAAATTCTCACACTTGAATATTTCCATATCTCTATGTTTCTTGTGTAAGATGTAACTTGAAATCCTCTATCTGAAATTTATTTATTCATTTATTAGAAAATCCAAATTTATTAAAGAAAGAGCTAGAGAACCAGTGCATCAGATGGTGGCATAAAGCACACCTAGCAGAGTAGAAAAACAGAAACTAACAAGGCAAAACGATAAAGCAAAACAGTAGCAAACTAACTACTTACTGTAAGAAATAAAGCAGAAAAATTACAAGGCAGATAACTAGCCAAAGCACACCAGACTTTGCCAAGAAGTCTGCTTCACCTTCTGTCTTGAGCAGGTCTACCGTCTATGCGGTTCAAATCATTCAACAAAGCCCAGGGCCTATTCTTCTTGGATTGGATCCAACCTACTGCCAGAGTGGAGTCACAATCTATCTGAACTCTTTTAAAATTGAACTCTTTGCAAAACAATAAAGTTTGGAGGATAGCATTTACTTCCGCATGGTGTGCCCAAGAAGACCCAATAGGCAATAGGTTTTGAGAAGAAGCCCAGAATGTCATAATGATTAGCATTTCTGAGTGCCCCTCCTATTCTACTCAATCCTGGCGATCCCCTTGCTGCCCCGTCTGTATTGAATTTAATAATACAGACTAACAATAGTTTGTTAGGCAGTTAGATTAGTTACTAGTTTGTTAGAGGTAGTTCAGTTAGTTATTAGTTTGTTAGCAGTAGTTTTAACACTAATAGAGTGTGTATTTAAAGCAAGATTGCAATTGATGTAAATTACCAATTTCATTTTTCACTTTACTGAATAACAATTCATCAATTCTCTCAATTCTCAATATGGTATCAGAGCTCTCTTAGAGAGAGCTCTGTTGTGCACTCTGTTGTAAATGATGACTATCTTTAATAATATATATTCGCCAAACATTACTATCTTTAATAATATATTTGCGCTCAAATTACTATCTTTGATAATATATTTGCGCTCCTTTCTTCATTTGAGCACATATAAGAAAAATGAAAGTAAGAAGGAGTGGAGGTGTAAATAAAAGTAGTATTAATAATTACGATCTTTAAAAATATATTCGGGCTCCTTTCTTCATTTGGTAGTGGCTAAGACCGTTCATGGTGGTTTTGCTTCTTCTTTGTTGTGCGTTTTCGGATCGTTGCAATGTGTCTTGCTTGGTGTTTTTGGGTGTGGTCGGGGTCTCCTCCAGGCCATTCCACAGGTTTGCGGCGGTTGATTCATAACCTAGGTGAGGCATGATAGTTTCGTGGAGTAATACGTCACGTTAGGGCTGGAAGGGCTGATGCCCTCCCAAGGTTCAATAAGTATATATATATATATATATATATATATATATAACGCTCCAATAATTAACACATGAGATGTGTTAGCCCAGCGGTTGAGATACTTGTCTACTTAATTACATGCTTGTAGAGGGTTCAATCCACTCTCAACTATTTTTTAGTGATATTCAAAAAGGTTTCATTTTTTACAAAATGATTATGTATTAAACAATGTTTGGTGTGTTCTCTCTCCTCAAGCTTAAAGGATATTTTTTGAGATATACTTTCATGTAGTTATTTTCTCTACTATTTTTTTAAAACTTGTTTGAGCCTTAATGCCCATTATTTTACTTATTACTTAGTAACTTTTATACTATAATTAGTGTTGTAGCAAAAAAAAATACTATAATTAGTGCAAGAATTAAAACAACCATGTCTTTTATCTTTGCATAGAAACATGAGTGTTAGAAATCTAATAGTCCTAAACAATTTTTTTTTTATAAGAGGAATGCTAATAGTCTTAAAGCATAAAATTAATATATAATTTTTTATCCAAAAACTAATAATAAAGAGTAAAAAAATAATTCATTTTTTCCAATAGAAACAATTTTGAGAATGATAAATACAAAAATAACTAATGTAAAAAATAACGCGAGATTAAAAAATGAAAAAAAATTAACATTATTAATATAACTTATAATACATTTTCAATGAGTATATAAATTATTTTAATTTTTTGTATATATCGGTGTTTATTGCTAATTAAAAACTAATTTATTTTTAAATTTTGTTTTAGCCCTCTCATACTATTTTTTCTAGTTCCCCCAGTGTTCGCTGGGTTTGAGAAATTTGGTGTTGTGGGTTATGATAGGTTTTGATGGCGCTCTTTTATGCTCCTCTTGCTTCTGTTTATGTGAGACATGGTAGATTGTGACCTTGTTAACTCTGATTTGCGGGTTTTTCATTCCTGGGTTGTTGTCTCTGGCTCAGCGTGCTTCTTGTTGGTCCTTATTTGTTGCCACCCACCTCTGCCTCTTTTGCTTCTGCGCTAGTTACACTTTGGTTTGATGTTTTTCTCTTGGATTTTTTAGCTTTGAAGATGTTTGTCAGATGCCGATTTGATCGATTTTGTCACTCTTAAGGATTGTTTTGGACTGTTTTGTTAGGTGTTAAAGCATGTATTAATGCTTGTGGGGTTTTCTTTGGAGGTGTTTTCGGGTCTTATGTTTGGTTGAGTTTATGCTGGTTTGATTTATTGTATTGGTTATATTAGAACATCAACACGAATACAGATCAAGAGTAGAGAGAAACACACGAAAGTTTTGTTCACACAGTTCGGCCAAATTGTCTACGTCTGCGACTATAGAGCAGTTATAGTTCAGTTTATTGATTCGTTTTGAATACAATAATTAGGATTTCAGTGTTACAAACATATATAGGAATACTAATGATCCAGATTACAAGCATAGGCCGCTACACAGACCCCGCCCCTTTGCCTCTATGACAATGCGTATGAGCCATACTCAACAGGTTTATTATATCCATGCTGAGATGAGATATTTCACAACACTATCTATCAATATATTTTGCTTTAAAAAAACATATATTACCCCGGTAACCAAAATACACATGCAACATTGCGTTACAACAACTTTGGATTAGAAACTTATGTGAGTAATGAGCATGAGGTTTGTATATTTTTTTAGCAAACCCAAAAAAAGATATCTATTAATTTTTTTTTGTTACAGGAGGAAATGTAGATGAGTTTAATTTCTATGCACTTACGGTGCAAAGTTTTTTTACACCGTCAAACAAACAGATTTCAAGGATGTGAGAAAATCTCTCATTTTATTTAATTTCATTAATTGACATGTCATATCCTTGAAATCAGATTGGTTGACGGTGTAAAAAAAACTTACACCGTCAATGCATCAAACTTTTTCTCAATGTAGATATCTATTAATTTGGTTCCTCATAAAGCAAATAATGTTCCAAAAATTGGATGATTACTCCATAGCCAAAGACAACCTTAATTTCAATTTTCATTCGATAGCTAATCAATTTTCCCTCCCTTGGTTGTTGCTATCTATGTTTTAAATAAACACAAAAGTTTCCGCTCTATGCTATCCAACCGGATCAAGATCGTACCCGTCGTTTTGCTTTCAACCCACTTTATAGATTCCTCCTCAAATAGCTTTAGTATTACTAGTCGACTGCGAGACTGTTTGGTTTTTTCTTGATCATTCACATTAATGATAACCTTCACGTACTCAAATGATGGAATGCCAGAAAGAGTTGGATGACGAAACTTGAGCAGACGTTTAGCTTCCTTTGCACCATGGTCATCCAAGTCAAGCACCATTTCATGGTCCTCTTCTGTGCTGGTGAAATTAATCAAGGAAATCACAGACGTGGAAGTTTCATCCAAAATGAAACGAGTCCCACGTATCAAGGAAATCATCATTAATACTTGGCTTATCAGAATAAGTAAATAAGTCCACGTATCAACCTTGAGCGAGAGATAAGAAAATCCGAGAGGGAAGCTGATGGTGTTAAGGTGGAGGTGGCCTTTGCGGTGTGGAACTGTGTGATGGCTATTGGCTCCGGTGAGGTTGTTGTTGGAGGAACGAAGGTGGTGCTCCGATCTGGTTGGAGGGTGGTTCAACGGAGGTGATATGGCCGTCCCAACGAAGACCTCCATGGCAGTGGTGGATTTGAAAGGTCTTAATGGGAAGAAATTTGGGGTTGTAGAGGAGGTTGAGGGAGATGGTGAAGAAAGCCAACTTCTCTGTCAAAAGGGGAGAAATGTTTTTTTGGAGAAAGGTGATTTTGTTCCTAAATGAGCTATAAGCATGAGGTTTATACTTATATATAGAGTTACTGTTCTAGTTTCTTACGCTATAAACATGAGGCTTACATTTCCACCACCATTTACGCTAGATCTTGACCCAATTTACGCTAGATCTTGACCAGGCAACCCTCTTACATACCCGTCCGTGCATTAAATATATACATCCTATAATTAACCTCATCTCATTGAGTTCTTCTTCTTCCCAAAATGGCTAGCCCCCTTAAGGGAATTATGGAGAAAATTTGTAATATTGTAACAGGGATGGTGTTGGCCCAATATTTTGGCCCAAGAAAGAAAAACGCATTCAGCCCAAAACTCTCGAGGAAGTCGAATTCTGACTAAAGAAAGGAAGAGGAAGTTGCACCAAGTTAATGGGGCGGCAAAACTCGACAACAACAATTACTGCTAAACACAGGCACATGTAACACGTGCCACATTGACCAAGTCAAATTCCCCCCACGATGGTCGAAAACATGGCCAGGAAACGGTTGGAGCAGTTGAAGCACACGATCTCCACCACCATGCGCAGAACTTCCGGAGCAAGCATCAGATCGTGGGAGAAACCAGACCCACTAACCTATCCACTGAAAAAAAAACCGTCAAGGACACGCAGAGCACGAAACTCTATAAATAGGAGAATCCAATTCAGAAAGAAGGTTCCCAACTCAAACTCTGAAAAATTCACCAGAAAGCTCTAATGTCCGCATCAATGAGACTCAAGGAGCAAAACGTGATGATGGAGGAGTATGTTGCAGAACCAACGCTTTAATTTCCCTGCATTTCAGTTTGTTGATTTCCAGTTCTTGTGTGTAGCTTGTTTTGTCGAAATTTGCTTTCATGTTATTTTAGTTTGCTTGACTGTTTTGTAATCGACTCATATTCAATAAAGTCCAGTTTCGTTTGAGTTGTCTATTGTTGTCGAGAATACATTCGTTCACACAAAATACTTTGGCAAAGCGTTTTCTCAAAAGGACCTCGAATCTAAACTTCCTTTGGTCGAACTAAGAGGATATTTGTTTACCAAAAATCCGTGTAAACAAATTGGCACACCCAGTGGGACCATTTTTGTGAAAACTAAGTTTTACAAAAGCGTTTTGTGTGTTTTGTTTGCTGCATGCTATTTGGTATTTGCTACTTGCCTTGATTGTGATTTATATGCACCTTAGAAGCGGTAAGACTATAAGTATGGCAAGCAATCGAGGGAGGACTTCCCCCCAAGGGTCTAACGTGGGCAATCAGGGTAGTCCCGGGGGAAATAGTGGTAATAATAATGAAGAAGTGTCTACTGGAATGGGGCATGACACCACTATGCCAACCCAGAATGTAGCAATTTCTGCGGTTGCAGAAATGCCTGTATCTACATCAGTACAGGCACAAATTGTTCCAACAGTTACGAGGGAAAACATGCCTTATGGTATGCCTACGTCTATGATGCAAGGCATACAAGGCACGTATTCGACGTTCCCTGAAAATGTTCCTCCATTCGGCATACCCCCTTTTGGGGCAAATGGAACAATGCTAAATTTGGGGAGTCGAGTTAGCCCTTCTATTCCTGGATCTAGTTCACAAATTTATTTATCTACAGGTATGAACACTGGTTCACTTCAAGCCATTAGGCAGCAAGTAGATGATAGTAACCATGAAATGGTTAACATGTTATCTCGACAGATAGGTGAGCTAATCAACCCTGTGCTCCAAAATAATAATGCCAATAATCAGCATTTGGCACGACAGATGGATCGTTTGGCGACAGCCCTGGGGGCACCAGTCGAGATCCAATCGGCGCCAGGGATTAACCAAATCCCGTTGCCTAACCATGTCTCTGCCCCTGTGCGCTATCAGGTGCCGCAACACCAAGAGATGAGGGCAAACCCTTTGTACGAGGCAGTGCAGCCGCCATTGCAAAATGTATATATGGTAAACAGGGAAGAACACGCTGATGGTGTGCTAGAAAGAATTCGACACCAGAACGCTGGGGGGCAACAAAATGTTGCTGCTGTGGTGGAGCAACTGTTTAACCAACATGGTTTCAACGTGGGTTTCGCGAATAGACCCCATTTTGTGTCAGCCTTTACAGAGGAGGTTCTCGAATCAGAACTTCCTCGAGGCTGGAAGGTCCCCAAATTCACTAAGTTCTCGGGGGATTCAGGAGAGTCCACTGTAGAACACATAGCCAGGTACCAAATCGAAGCAGGAGACCTAGCCATCAATGAAAATTTAAAAATGAAGTACTTCCCGAGTTCTTTAACCAAGAATGCATTTACCTGGTTCACCACCCTCGCTCCTAGGTCAGTCCATACATGGGCTCAGTTGGAAAGAATTTTCCATGAACAGTTCTTTAGGGGAGAGTGCAAAGTAAGTTTGAAGGATCTGGCTAGTGTTAAAAGAAAGCCAGCAGAGTCTATTGATGATTACCTAAACAGGTTTAGGATGCTTAAATCTCGATGTTTCACCCATGTCCCTGAACACGAGCTAGTTGTCTTAGTCGCTGGTGGTCTAGAGTATTCCATTAGAAAGAAAATCGACACTCAGTATATTCGAGATATGTCTTTACTCGCAGATAGAGTGAGGCACATCGAATTACTAAAGGCCGAAAAGTCCGAGGAAAGGGCCAAGACTACTAAGTGGCCAAAGAAGGATAAGGTAGCGTACATAGACGCGGATTCAGTATGTCAAAATCCATGTGTCTATCGAGAAGTCCCTGCAGACGTCGATTTAAATGATGTCAATCTGGCTGAACTTCAGCCAGGGGATCCTTATGTTTGTAAAGCATTGAAACCACGTGAAAACAAACTTGGGGAGGAAAACCCCAAGAACACGATTCCTGCTGTGAAAACTTATACTTTTGATGTGACCAAATGTGATGCAATCTATGATATACTTGTGTCTGATGGTTTGCTTGTGGTCCCTAAAGACCAAAAACTTCCTTCTCCTGAACAAAGGAAGGGGAAGAAATATTGCAAATATCACAACTTTTTTTGTCATTGGACCTCGCAATGTGTTCGTTTCAGGGATCTTGTGCAGGGAGCATTGGACTCGGGAAGGCTCAAGTATGACGAAAAAGCCAAAAGCCAAATGAAGATTGACTCCGACCCACTGCAGGTAGCTGAAGCCAACTACGTGGAACCTTTCTACATTGGCATGGTTGACATTTCTGAGAAGCTGAATCTGGGCCTGACACTCGAGGAGGCAAAGGAGGAAAACACGGCTGTCGAAGAACCAGACGCCGTGAAAGAGGTGAGCCTAGAGGAGGTTTACCCCAAGGCAGGGGAAACTCTTGTCGAGTTTTTGTCACGAAGCAAAGATAGCGAGAAAGAGGTCATGCTTTGTCCTCGATGTAGTGCCGTTTTCGACAAGTCAGCAGCTAAAGCCTATCAAGATTCTGAGATGAAGAGGCATTACCAGAGCAAAATGCCTGTGTCTAGAAGGTTGAAGTATCCCCACGAGGAGTGGGTTGAGAGGGATCAAGAACTCGATGGCCACAAAGGCCAGAGGTCAAGAATCAAGGACAAGACTTATGTCCCTGATGCTGGTTTGCCAAAGAATCAATGGTTTAGGCCAGCACCCCCAAGACCAAAACCATACCCCAAGTGGCAGAAAATCGACTTAGGCCAGGGGTCATCTTACATCAACAATTCCCATGTGTCGCGGAACTATTCCTATGGCTCTGGGAATTATTATGCTCTTGAGCAAATGACTAGAACTCAATTCAGACGTTTCCTGAGGAAAAGAAAAGCTGAGAGAGAAAAAGGTGGCAAGTTCCGTTCATTATGGGACATAAAGCCAGAAGACAACCCTCACAAGGAACCTAGTGTGGCGTCAATCATCAACCAGCTCGACCATGCTATAAAACAGGGAACAGTTGTGCCCCCAAACCCGGCCAAAGAAAAAGGGAAAGATGTGGCTGAGGACGAGGATGAAGACATGCTCGACGATTTCGATGATAGCGATGGGGAAGATCTCAACATCATCTGCATAGTGTCTATTTTACCCGCTGAATTCGACAGGATCTCGGAGGTCACCGAGAATGAAGAAGACTACTACGACAAGGAGGAGCCAGATGACAACCCCTTGTGCTACTACGTGATGCAAAAAGGATCCGTCGAAGACGAAAGAGCTATTTTCCAGAGGCCAACGGAGCAGATGAAAAGCCACTTGAAGCCGTTATTCGTTTGGGCCAAAGTCGACGAAAAAGGAGTCAATAAAGTTCTTGTCGACGGAGGGGCCACGATCAATTTAATGCCTAAGTTTATGCTCAAGAAGCTGGGCAAAACTGAAGCAAACTTAATCCCTCACGACATGGTCCTTTCCGACTATGAAGGGAAGACAGGTTCTTCTTTAGGAGCAATTATGATGAACATAACCGTAGGAACGGTGGCCCGTTCCACATTGTTCATCGTGGTGCCCTCAAAAGCCAACTACAACCTGCTATTGGGGAGAGAATGGATCCACGGCGTGGGGGCAATGCCCTCAACTCTGCACCAACGTATTTCCATTTGGAAAGCAGATGGAGTCGTCGAGAACGTGCAAGCAGATCAGAGCTACTACTTAGCGGAGACAGGTTACGTCAGCAAGAAAAATTTCGAAAAGAGTTTAGCCACAATTGCTCCTCTAGACACAGTGGCCTCTCAATATTTCAACCCGTATTCGGAGTACTCGGTGACGTTGGATCCCATCAGGGGTTTAAACCTTAATGAAGCATACAAACCTGATGCCATGAGTGGATGGCACAGCGATGAAGAAAAGGATGCCACAACTGAGTGGTAAAATGAGGTTAAAGATGATTAATTCGAGCCTAACTCGAATTTCGGCTTACGCAGCCGAAAACAGAATAAGGACGGCCTTAGAGGCCGCAAGAATAGCCAAAGAAATGGCTACTGACGAAGCCAATGCCTAAATTCTTCCTGTCGAAATGACATCTCAGGAGGAGGCAAAAGCACAGAAGGATAACACGTGCATAAGGAAAAACGAGCAGAGTGTCGATGAATGCGAATTCGAGGACCTTTGCAATTTGAGGCTAGATTGCATCTACGATGACGGCCCATTAGGCTTCGAAAAGCCAGTGGTCGACATGTCCAAGAAAATGGAAGCACAAGACCCTTTGGAAGAAGTGGACCTGGGTGATGGCTCAGAAAAGAGGCCAACATACATCAGTGCTCTTATTGACCCAGAATTAAAGGATAAGATGGTGAAATTACTCAAGGAATTCAAAGACTGTTTCGCTTGGGATTACGATGAAATGTCTGGCCTCAGTCGAGAATTGGTGGAATTGAAGTTACCCATCAAAGAAGACAAGAAACCAGTCAAGCAATTACCCAGGAGGTTCCATCCAGATGTGTTGGTAAAAATCAAGGAAGAAATTGAAAGGCTCCTTAGGTGTAAGTTTATCAGAACGGCTCGATATGTGGACTGGTTAGCCAACGTGGCTCCAGTGATCAAAAAGAACGGCAAGATGAGAGTTTGCATTGATTTTCGAGATCTTAACGCTGCCACTCCAAAAGACGAGTATCACATGCCTATTGCTGAAATGATGGTGGATTCAGCTGCTGGTCATGAATACTTAAGCTTGTTGGATGGTTACTCAGGCTACAATCAAATCTTTATAGCAGAAGAGGATGTGTCGAAAACAGCTTTTCGATGTCCTGGTGCCTTAGGGACATACGAGTGGGTGGTCATGCCATTCTGATGTAGCGCGGCTGGCTGCGCGCTTCGACGATGATGTCGCTCGTCGAATGAGCCCGATCGGATTTTAGCCCATCTAATCAGTCTCGGGCCCGCAAAACAAAATCTAAGTATTTTATTAGGATTTTATTTATTAGGATCTTTAATTTTCAATTAAGATCTTTTAGGATATTATTTATTTTTTGTTAGAAACTTATTTATTTCAATTAGGATCTTTTATTTTCAATTAGGATCTTTCAAGATCTTATTTCTTTTTGGTTAGGATTTTCTTTCTTTTCCTATTTAAGCAATTGTAAGGCATAGCCTATTCAGTTTTTTTTGATAATAAAATTTAAGAGTTTTCTCTTCTTCTCTGGTGGATTCCAGTGTATTTTCTAGGGTTTTAGCGCTTGCTAATTTCCTTTCTGGTGGATTCCAGAAACCTTTTCCTTAGGATTTGCGCTTGCAATCCTAGTACGACTTCCGCTGCATCAAGTGGCATCAGAGCAGGCTTTCTCCTGTCTCCTTTCTTTGCTTGATCAACCATGGAAGATCAACCATTGACCAAAGCAGACCTGAAGGATGTTACCGCGGCTCTTACCGCGGCCCTAACTGCTATGACACAACAGATGACAGAACAGATGACACAACAGATGGCGACGTTAATGACGCCTTTAACTGACAGCATCAACAACATGAACCAGCGAAGAGACGGGGGAAGAGTACCGCGTAGGGTTCCGCACGGTGGCAACAACGGTCATGCCATTATTACGGAAAATTCAAGTTCTGAAGGAGATGAAGCTGATGAAGAAGAAATAGTTGACCAAGGGAATCAGAATCATAACCGGGACTACCGAGTGAAAGCTGATATTCCATTGTTCTACGGAACTATGGGAGTGGAGGAGTTTCTAGACTGGCAGATTGATGTTGACAGATTTTTCGACGTCATGGGCGTCCCCGAGAATAAGCAAGTCAAGATGGTGGCAATCAGGCTGAAGAGTACTGCTGCTGTGTGGTGGGATAAGCTTGTTATCCAGAGGCAGAGACAGAGAAAAGGGCCAGTCAGAACTTGGCGAAGAATGAAACAATTGATGATGGAGCGATTTCTACCAGAAGATTACGAGCAGATTCTTTATAAGATGTATATCGATTGTGAGCAAGGAAAGAAGTCTGTGACGGAGTATACAACTGAGTTCTTACGTCTTTCTGAGCGTAACGAACTGGGAGAATCTGAAAATCAGAAGGTGGCTCGATACATCAGTGGCTTAAAGGGTTCTTTGCAGGAGAAGATGGGTTTGCAAACTGTGTGGACTGTGGCTGAAGCATCCAGTCTAGCTTTGAAGGCTGAATTGATAGAGAAGTCCCTTCGAAATTTCCCATCTTTCCGAAGATACTCTCCCCAAAACAACATCGAGTCAGCATGCGATAAGGAAAAGAGCCCAACAACCAAGGATCCCAATTCAGGAAACAAAGGAGCCAACAGTTCTAGCGGTGTGCAACAGAGCAAGACACCCAACCAGAAACCAACTAATCCTTATGCGAGACCGGCAATTGATAAGTGTTTTCGTTGTGGGGGGCAAGGTCATCGATCCAATGTTTGTCCTTCTAGGAGAACCGCCGCCATTCTGAATGAGGAGACTGAGGAGGAAGAGGAGAACAATGACTATGAAGGGGTTGAGTTTGTTGAAGAGGAGTCTGAGGAAAGAGTAAACTTTGTGCTCTTGAGGATCCTGCTATCATCCAAAGAAGAAAGTCAAAGGAAGAATTTGTTTCGATCACACTGTTCTGTTAAGAACAAGGTGTGTAACTTGATCGTGGACAACGGCAGCACTGAGAATTTGGTTTCCCAAAAGCTGGTAGAGTACTTGAAGCTGACAACAGAGCCTCATGAGAAACCGTACACCTTGGGGTGGGTGAGTAAAGGGCCACATGTGAAAGTTTCACAGACTTGCAAGGTACCTATTTCCATTGGGAAGCACTACAGAGAGGAGGTATTGTGTGACGTTTTGAGTATGGATGTTTGTCATATTTTACTTGGGCGGCCTTGGATGTATGATACTGATACTACATACAAAGGAAGGGATAATGTGATGTTGTTTACATGGGGAACACACAAAATTGCTATGGCTCCTGTTTTGCACTTTGACAAGGGTCCAGTAGAAAAGAAGTCCAGTTTCTTGGTGATGACACAGAATGAAAAGGAGCTTGATGAGGATGTAAAAGAAACTAAATGCTTCTGTCCAGTGGTAATTAAAGGATTGATGAGCGTTGTCAAAGAGGAACCGATAATTCCAGAAGAGGTCCTAGAGATTCTAGAGGACTTTAAAGAGCTGACTGCAGATGAGCTACCCAACGAGTTGCCTCCGATGCGAGATATTCAGCACCACATTGATCTGATTCCGGGGTCTAGCTTGCCAAATCTTCCTCACTACAGGATGAGCCCGAAAGAGAATGAAATCTTAAGGGAGCAGATTGAAGACTTGCTGAAGAAAGGATTCATTCGTGAGAGCATGAGCCCATGTGCTGTACCAGTCCTCCTTGTCCCTAAGAAAGGAGGTCAGTGGCGAATGTGTGTTGATAGTAGAGCCATCAATAAGATAACTATCAAGTATCGATTCCCAATTCCCCGTTTGGAAGATATGCTTGATGAATTAGCTGGTTCTAAGGTGTTTTCAAAGATAGACTTGCGTAGTGGCTATCACCAGATCAGAATCAGGCCTGGAGATGAGTGGAAGACAACTTTCAAGAGCAAGGATGGATTGTATGAGTGGTTGGTGATGCCTTTCGGGTTATCAAATGCCCCCAGCACCTTCATGAGGTTGATGAATCAGGTTCTGCGTCCATTTATTGGTTCTTTTGTGGTTGTTTACTTTGATGATATTCTGATTTATAGTAAGAACAAGAAAGAACACCTGGAGCATGTGAAGCAGGTGTTGCAAGTTTTACAGGAGAACCAGTTATACATTAATATGAAAAAGTGTACATTTAGCACCAACAAATTACTCTTCCTAGGTTTTATTGTTGGAGAAGAAGGGATTCATGTTGACGAAGAGAAGGTGAGTGCAATCCGGGATTGGCCCACACCAAAGTCAGTAACTGAAGTACGCAGTTTTCATGGTTTGGCTACTTTTTATAGGAGGTTTATCAGAGATTTCAGCACTATCACTGCACCTATCACTGAATGTCTAAAGAAAGGAAAGTTCAAATGGGGATTTGAACAGGAGCAAAGTTTTGGCCTGATTAAGGAGAAATTATGCTCTGCACCGGTGCTAGCACTCCCTGATTTTGATAAAGTGTTCCAAGTTGAATGTGATGCTAGTGGAGTTGGCATAGGAGCGGTGTTGTCTCAAGAGAAGAGACCGGTGGCCTTTTTCAGCGAGAAGTTGAGTGATGCTCGCCAGAAGTGGAGCACTTATGACCAGGAGTTCTATGCAGTCTTTAGAGCTCTACGCCAGTGGGAACATTACCTAATTCAGAGAGAGTTCATTCTGTTTACTGACCACCAAGCTTTGAAGTTTCTTCACAGCCAGAAAGTGATAAACAAGATGCATGCTCGGTGGGTGAGTTTCTTACAGAAGTTTCCTTTTATTATTCAGCATAAATCGGGAGCTCTTAACAAGGTAGCAGATGCGTTGAGTAGGAGAGCTTCCTTGCTAATTACTTTAGCGCAGGAGATCGTAGGCTTTGAGTGCCTTAAAGAGCTGTATGAAGGTGATGTTGACTTCAAGGAATTATGGGCCAAGTGTAGTGGTAAGCATCCTTCGGCAGATTATCATATCCGTGATGGCTATCTTTTTAAAGGGGATCAGCTGTGCATCCCTTGCTCCTCTTTAAGGGAAAAGTTGATCCGAGATTTACATGGTGGCGGACTCAGCGGTCACTTGGGCAGAGACAAGACCATTGCTAGCCTGGAAGAGAGGTATTATTGGCCACACTTAAGGAGGGACGTTGGTACTATAGTCAAGAGGTGTTACACTTGTCAGGTTTCTAAAGGTCAGTCACAAAACACTGGTCTTTATATGCCTTTGCCTATTCCTGATGATATCTGGCAAGATTTGGCTATGGATTTCGTGTTGGGCTTGCCTCGTACACAACGAGGTGTGGATTCTGTGTTTGTTGTTGTAGACAGATTCTCCAAGATGACGCACTTCATTGCCTGTAAGAAGACTGCTGATGCGTCCAACATAGCCAAACTGTTCTTCAGGGAGGTGGTGCGCCTTCACGGGGTTCCTACGTCGATTACTTCAGACAGGGACACCAAATTTCTCAGTCATTTCTGGGTTACTCTTTGGAGGTTATTTGGAACAGCGCTGAACCGAAGTTCTACGGCACATCCACAGACTGATGGACAAACTGAGGTAACCAATAGGACTTTGGGAAATATGATTCGGAGTATTTGCAGGGATAAACCGAAGCAGTGGGATCTAGCTCTTCCACAGGTGGAATTTGCTTATAACAGTGCTGTGCACTCAGCTACCGGAAAGTCACCTTTTTCTCTCGTTTACACTTCTGTGCCCAGACATGTGGTGGATTTGTTACAATTGCCTAAAGCACCTGGGGTTAGTGCAGCGGCTGAGACAATGGCTAAGGAGATTGTGACTGTTAAAGAAGCTGTAAAGGCCCGGTTGGAGGCTACTGGAATGAAGAACAAGGCTGCCGTCGACAAACGCAGGAGAGCTAAAGTTTTCAATGTGGGAGACGATGTGATGGTGTTCTTACGGAAGGAGAGGTTCCCAGTTGGTACTTACAACAAGTTGAAGCCACGCAAGTATGGTCCATTCAAGGTGATTCGAAAGGTCAATGACAATGCTTATGTGGTGGCTCTCCCAGATGACATGAATATCTCAAATACTTTCAACGTAGCTGACATCTATGAGTATCAGGAAGATGCGGCCCTTTATCACGATGAGAACTCGGGGTCGAGTTCCTCAGGGGTGGAGGAGACTGATGTAGCGCGGCTGGCTGCGCGCTTCGACGATGATGTCGCTCGTCGAATGAGCCCGATCGGATTTTAGCCCATCTAATCAGTCTCGGGCCCGCAAAACAAAATCTAAGTATTTTATTAGGATTTTATTTATTAGGATCTTTAATTTTCAATTAAGATCTTTTAGGATATTATTTATTTTTTGTTAGAAACTTATTTATTTCAATTAGGATCTTTTATTTTCAATTAGGATCTTTCAAGATCTTATTTCTTTTTGGTTAGGATTTTCTTTCTTTTCCTATTTAAGCAATTGTAAGGCATAGCCTATTCAGTTTTTTTTGATAATAAAATTTAAGAGTTTTCTCTTCTTCTCTGGTGGATTCCAGTGTATTTTCTAGGGTTTTAGCGCTTGCTAATTTCCTTTCTGGTGGATTCCAGAAACCTTTTCCTTAGGATTTGCGCTTGCAATCCTAGTACGACTTCCGCTGCATCACATTCGGATTGAAAAACGCTGGCGCGACCTACCAAAGGGTAATGAATACCATTTTTCATGATTTTATTGAAACTTTCATGCAGGTTTACATTGATGATATTGTGGTAAAGTCCCCATCAAGGGATGACCATTTATCTCATCTGAGGAAATCCTTTGAGAGGATGAGGAAATATGGCTTAAAGATGAATCCCCTTAAATGTGCTTTTGGTGTTATTGCAGGTGATTTTTTGGGTTTTGTGGTGCACAAAAAGGGCATCGAGATCAACAAAAATAAAGCTAAAGCCATTCTCGACACAAGTCCACCAACCAGCAAGAAGCAACTACAATCGTTATTGGGGAAGATTAACTTCCTAAGGAGATTCATTACCAACCTCAGTGAAAAGACCAAGTCATTTTCTCCGCTTCTTCGACTAAAAAAGGAAGATGTGTTCCGCTGGGAGGCAGAGCACCAAAAGGCATTCGATGAACTCAAGAAGTACTTGTCCAATCCACCTGTAATGGTACCACCCATCAAGGGGAGGCCAATGAAGCTGTATATTTCTGCCACAGATGAAACCATCGGGAGCATGCTGGCTCAGGAAGATGAAGATGGCAACGAAAGAGCCATATTTTATTTAAGCAGGGTGTTAAATAGCGCAGAAACTCGATACACTATGATCGAGAAATTGTGTCTATGCCTGTACTTCTCTTGTGTAAAGTTGAAATATTATATAAAGCCAATCGATGTAATGGTTTTTTCTCATTATGATATAATAAAGCACATGTTATCCAAACCAATCTTGCATAGTCGAATTGGTAAATGGGCTTTGGCCCTAACCGAATATTCATTAACTTACACCCCATTAAAAGCGATTAAAGGGCAAGCGGTTGCTGATTTCTTGGCAGATCACACCATGCCTAGAGAGATCATAACCTATGTGGGCATACAGCCTTGGAAGTTATATTTCGACGGTTCCAGACATAAGAATGGAACTGGAATCGGGATGTTTATCATGTCCCCGCAGGGCATCCCCACTAAATTCAAATTTAGGATCAAGAGTAATTGCTCGAACAATGAGGTCGAGTATGAGGCACTGATATCAGGCCTCGAGATCTTGCTAGCTCTCGGGGCAAAGAATGTCGTCGTGAAAGGGGATTCTGAGTTGGTAGTAAAGCAGCTTACCAAAGAATACAAGTGCGTTAGTGAGCATCTAGCCAAATATTATGTGAAAGCAAGCAATTTGTTGGCTAAATTCGACGAAGTTGGAATAGGACATGTTCCTAGAATAGAGAACCAAGAAGCCAATGAATTGGCGCAGATTGCTTCTGGGTATATGATAGATAGACTAAAGTTAACAGAGTTAATCAAGATCAAAGAAAAACTGAGTCCTTCAGATCTCGACATTATGGTCATTGATAATCTAACTCCTGACGATTGGAGAAAGCCAATTGTCGAATACCTGCAGAACCCAGTGGGGTCAACTGATAGAAAAGTCAAGTATAGAGCTCTAAGTTACACCATTTTAGGCAACGAGTTGTTTAAAAAGAACGTCGACGGCACACTGTTGAAATGCTTAAGCGAAGACGACGCATTTATAGCAGTATCAGCTGCTCACGATGGCCTGTGTGGTGCTCACCAAGCAGGGGCCAAAATGAAATGGATTCTATTTAGACAAGGTTTGTATTGGCCAACTATCATGAAAAATTGCATCGAGTACGCAAAAGGTTGTCAAGATTGCCAAAAACACTCAGGAATCCAGCATGTGCCAGCTAGTGAATTGCACTCTATTATCAAGCCATGGCCTTTTAGGGGATGGGCAATAGACTTAATTGGCGAAATTCACCCAGCTTCATCAAAGCAGCACAAGTATATCATTGTGGCAGTCGACTATTTCACTAAATGGGTCGAAGCCATCCCACTACAAAACGTAACACAGGAAACGGTGATCGAGTTCATACAAAACCACATTGTATATCGATTTGGATTGCCAGAGTCCATTACAACGGACCAAGGCACGGTGTTTGTGGGACGCAAAGTGGCAGCCTTCGCAGAATCTTGGGGCATCAAGCTTTTAACCTCGACCCCTTACTACGCTCAGGCTAATGGCCAAGTAGAAGCAGCCAACAAAGTCCTAATAAGCTTGATCAAGAAGCATGTGGGTCGAAAACCAAAAAGCTGACATGAATCTTTAAGCCAAGTCCTATGGGCTTACCGGAATTCACCAAGGGAAGCGACAGGAACGACGCCTTTTCGACTGGCCTATGGCCAAGAAGCCGTATTGCCCGCAGAGGTATACTTGCAATCATGTCGAATTCAAAGGCAAGAAAAAATCCCAAGCGACGTTTACTGGAATATGATGCTAGATGAAATGGTCAACCTCGACGAAGAAAGGCTCTTGGCACTAGACGTCTTAACAAGGCAAAAGGATCGCATAGCTAAAGCATACAACAAAAAGGTTAGAGATCGAACTTTTATTACAGGGGATTATGTGTGGAAAGTTATTCTCCCAATGGATAAAAATGATAGAGTTTATGGAAAATGGACCCCCAGTTGGGAAGGGCCATTTACAGTCGAGAAAACGTTACCCAATAATGCTTACGTGATTAAGGAATTGGGCAATCAGAGTCAATGTGTTACGATAAATGGCAAGTATTTAAAAGCATATAAGCCAATGTTGCACGAATGTAAAATCGAATGAAACATGAACGATAAAATTGCCAAATTATATTCATTAATCGAAAAACGTTACAAGTATGGCAAAATACAAGTAAAACTAGAAACCTAAAAAGGAAAAATGGCTTTGTATCCGTCATATTTAGCTTGCATGGGTGCTAATCGACCCACCAGCGCCACCATCTGGCCCTCAAGTCGAGCCTTCTTTTGACGAGCAACCAGGTCTTCAAGGGAGGCTGCAAGAATCGCGACAACTGACTGAACAAGACCTTCAGGATCTTGCTGATCCAAAGAGGCCTGGAGAAAATCGAATTTCTCCCTCCACTCATCTATTTGGTGTTCTTGAAAGAACACCATTACTGAAAGCCCCTGGAACTCCTGAAGAGGAATTCTAACGCGCGCAACGATTGGCCTATGAAGCAGTTGATCAATGAGCCCTAAAAGCTCATCAAGGCCAGCAGAGGAGTCATACAGGTTCTGGAAAAGGTTCTCTTGGAAAGCCAAGTCCTGGATACGACGAAGAATTAGTCTGCTATCCATGGTGAAGAATGAAAGGTTCTTGGATCGCAGAAAGAAGGGAAGAATGGAAAGAAAAGAGTTGCTGTTGAAAGACGAGTAGAAAACTGCTTCATTTATAGTAGGGAAGTAACAAACAGACGTATTAATGCAAGCATGCAGTTACCAAAGCGTCAGCCAAACACGGCAAGCCACGTCAACCACTACCACAAGTGAAGGAAGTTCTTGAGTCGTTGAACAGAAACGTGATAAAAGCGTTATAAATTATCGTGGTTTTCCAAGAAACTTGGAAGCTGAAAGGTTAGATTAAGCACCAAGTTAAATGGTGAGGCTTAGCAATTCAATGCAAGGAGTGTAAGATCAAGTTTTGATCTAGTAGTACAACTCTATGTTTTGATGATTACAAGTTAACCTTTTGATATGAACAATTGTGGTACTCTAACGTGTTTTTCTGAGTGTGCTATTTACAGGCTCTGACCTCAACTAAATCTCACACAAATCAGAAGCACTGTGCTTAAAGAGTGAACCAAGCAACGCTTTCGCATTCACCATGTTCAGTATGAACAGTGGAAAAGCTTCAGAAGTTCTGAAGTTATACAAACTCTGATGTGGACTCAGTCACTAGAAGCTCTGAAGATCCAGAAGTTCTGATAACCAAGAAACACTGAAGGTTCAGATGTTCTGATGGTGTAGAAGACTCTGAAGATCCAGAAGCTGAATAGTGGAAACTCTGAAGTCCAGAAGCAAGAACTCTGAAGGCCATGTTCTTCCCTCTGAGTTCAGAATCAGAAGATACAATGGTCAGAGGATCTGTGCTTTCCCTCTGACTCTGATCAACCGGCTTCACAAGTTCCAATATGAAGCATTCCCCTGATCAGAAGTCTCCTAGGTTTAAAGGTCGCGTCGCTATCCAAGTACAAAAGCAACTGTACCTTCCTGACGACCTACCTAACAGTCTCAGACACAGCAGAAGCTGGATTTTCCAGAACTGCCCTCCAACGGTAGCATTTCCCATGCAACGCTCAACCCTAATCCTTGGAGTATATAAAGAGGCTGAAGACTGAAAGAAACGGCGAGAAGAAGCATTCACATACGCGCAAGACATATTCAAAATCTTCTAAGTTTTCTTTCATCAGAAATTCATTGTGTTTACTATTAGCTTTTTAGAAGCAAATCTCTTGTAAACATTTCTTTGATAAACAGTTTGTTTAGTTCCTTTAGGAGATCAAGGTTGATCGGATCCTAGAGAAGACTAAGAGAGTGAATCTTAGTGTGAGCTAAGTCAGTGTAATTGTTAGTCACTTGTAGGTTTCAAGTGCAGTTGTAACTCTTACCTGATTAGTGGATTGCCTTCATTCTAAGAAGGAAGAAATCACCTTAACGGGTGGACTGGGAGTAGCTTGAGTGATTTATCAAGTGAACCAGGATAAAATCCTTGTGTGCTTTCCTATCTCTTATCTTTAGCACTTAAGTTCTCGAAAGATTTGTCAAAATCTTTAAGGTGGAAGTTTTGTACTGAAAACGTTATTCAAACCCCCCTTTCTACCGTTTTTTCATACCTTCAATTGGTATCAGAGCGCAAGTTCTGATTACCACACCTAACAGTGTTCAGTGATCCGGGCTGGTGTGAAAAACAATGGCTGCCACCACCAGTGAAACTCAAAGAGATGGTTACAATGCAAAGCCTCCTATGTTCGACGGTCAAAGGTTCGAATATTGGAAAGATAGACTGGAAAGTTTCTTTCTGGTTTCGATGCAGATCTCTGGGATATTATTGTGGATGGCTACGAGCGTCCAGTTGATGCAGATGGCAAGAAGATCCCAAGGTCAGAGATGACTGCAGATCAAAAGAAGCTGTACTCACAACATCACAAAGCAAGAGCAATTCTTCTAAGTGCTATTTCTTATGAAGAGTACCAGAAGATTACAGATCGTGAGTTTGCGAAAGGCATTTTCGAATCTCTGAAGATGTCTCATGAAGGAAACAAGAAAGTCAAAGAATCAAAGGCATTGTCTTTGATCCAAAAGTATGAATCCTTCATCATGGAGCCAAGTGAGTCCATTGAAGAAATGTTCTCCAGATTTCAGTTGCTTGTAGATGGCATACGACCTCTCAACAAGAGCTACACAACAAAAGATCATGTCATAAGGGTCATCAGGGTGTCTTCCTGGAAAGTTGGATGCCTTTAAGTGACTTCAATAGAGCTCACGAGAGACGTTGAGAATATGAGTTTAGAAGAACTCATCAGCATTTTGAAATGCCATGAGCTGAAGCGGCTCAGAGATGCAAGATCTGAGGAAAAAAGTCCATAGCCTTGAAATCCAAATCTGAAAAGGCTAAGGTTGAGAAGTCAAAAGCTCTTCAAGCTGAAGAAGAGGAATCTGAAAAGCATCAGAAGATTCTGATGAAGATGAGCTGACTCTGATCTCCAAGAGACTCAACCGAATCTGGAAGCACAGGCAGAGCAAGTACAAAGGCCTGGAAAGGCAAAAGGAAAGTCTGAATCCTCAGGCCAGAAGAAGTCCTCAATTAAGGAAGTCACATGCTTCGAGTGCAAAGAATCAGGGCACTACAAAAGTGACTGTCCAAAATTGAAGAAGGACAAGAAGCCAAAGAAGCACTTCAAGACGAAGAAGAGTCTGATGGTGACATTTGATGAATCAGAGTCAGAGGATGTTGACTCTGATGGTGAAGTCCAAGGACTCATGGCTATTGTCAAAGGACAAAGGAGCAGAGTCAAAGGAAGCTGTTGACTCTGACTCAGAATCAGAAGGAGATCCTAACTCAGACGATGAAAATGAGGTATTCGCTTCTTTCTCTACCTCTGAACTAAAATATGCCTTGTCTGATATCATGGATAAGTATAACTCTTTATTGTCTAAGCATAAGAAGCTGAAAAAGAACTTATCTGCTGTTTCCAAGACTCCTTCTGAACATGAGAAAATTATTTCTGATTTGAAAAATGATAATCATGCCTTGATCAATTCTAACTCTGTGCTTAAGAACCAGATTGCTAAGTTAGAAGAAATTGTTGCCTGTGATGCCTCTGATTGTAGAAATGAATCTAAGTATGAAAAGTCTTTTCAAAGATTCCTAGCTAAAAGCG